>NW_024403124.1:0-24616 GCF_007990345.1 Gossypium hirsutum | reverse complement strand
TTCAGTCTCGGAAACCAACTCAGGACCCCAAAAACCCGTCGGCTCACCCAACTTAGTCTAATATACAGTGCACTATGACATAAGCTCGTAATCAAGATGCAGATGGAAACTGTAGTGCGAACTCAACTAACGGTAAAAATCTCTCAACTACTAATAATAAATCACATAGCTCCAAATCATATCCTCTAGTATATGAATCACCCTTTCAAATTGACCATCGGTCTGAGGATGGAACGCAGTACTGAAGTTCTATCTCGAACCCAGAGCTTTGTGAAGTTTCTTCTTGAACCGTGAAGTGAGGAGAGGATCCATATCAGAGATTATTGAAGGTGGAACCCCATGCAGTCTTACAATCTCAGAAATGTAGAGCTTCACTAACTTTTGCAGAGAGTAGTCCATCTGAACAGGAATAAAATGAGCGGACTTGGTCAACCGAACTGTAGAACCATTTTCCACGGAGATACCTTAAGAAATACAAAGTCCCCCATAGAACACTTTATATCTCTGATTTTCAGATTTGCATAAGACTTCTATCTATAAGAAGACACCTTCAGGCGATCCCAAATTAGTCTAAAATTATCTTCAGTCTCGAAAACCAACTCAGGACCCAAAACCCGTCGCTCATCCAACTCAGTCTAATATTACAGAGCATGACACTTATGACCATATAGATCCTCGTAAGGTGCCATCTAAATGCTAGATTGGAAACTGTTATTGTAGGCGAACTCTACTAACGGTAAAAAATCCTCCCAACTACCCCAGAAAAAAATCACATAACTCCAAATCATATCCTCTAGTATATGAATCACGTTCTCAAATTTACCATCAGTGTGATGATGGAACGCAGTACTGAAGTCCAATCTCGAACCCAGAGCCTTGTGAAGTTTCTTCTAGAACAGTGAAGTGAAGAGAGGATCCATATTAGAGATTATTGAAATTGGAACTCCATGCAGTCTTACAATCTCAGAAATGTAGAGCTTCACTAACTTTTGTAGAGAGTAGTCCATCTGAAAAGGAATAAAATGAGCGGACTTGGTCAACTGAACCGTAGAACCTTTTTCCACGTAGATACCTTAAGAAATACAAAGTCCCCCATAGAGTACTTGATATCTCTGATTTTCAGATTTGCATAAGAATTCTATCTATCAGAAGACGCCTTCAGACGATCCCAAATTAGTCTAACATTATCTTCAGTCTCGGAAGCCAACTCAGGACCCAAAACCAGTCGCTCACCCAACTCAGTCTAATATAACAGAGTATGACACTTATGACCATATAGAGCCTCGTAAGGTGCCATCTAGATGCTAGATTGGAAACTGTTATTGTTGGCGAACTCAACTAACGGTAAAAAATCCTCTCAACTACCTAAGTCATAAATCACATAGCTCCAAATCATATCCTCTAGTATATGAATCACCCTCTCAAATTGACCATCGGTCTGAGGATGGGACGCAGCACTGAAGTCTAATCTCGAACCTAGAGCCTTGTAAAGTTTCTTCTACAATCGTGAAGTGAAGAGAGGATCCATATCAGAGATTATTGAAATTGGAACACCATGCAGTCTTACAATCTCAGAAATGTAGAGCTTCACTAACTTTTGCAGAGAGTAGTCCATCTGAACAAGAATAAAATGAGCGGACTTGGTCAACCGAACCGTAGAACCTTTTACCACGGAGTTACCATAAGAAATACAAAGTCCCCCATAGAGTACTTGATATATCTGATTTTCAGATTTGCATAAGACTTCTATATATCAGAAGACGCCTTCAGACGATCCCAAATTAGTCTAACATTATCTTCAGTCTCGGAAACCAACTCAGGACCCAAACCTGTCGCTCACCCAACTCAGTATAATATAACAGAGTATGACACTTATGACCATATAGAGCCTAGTTAGGTGCCATCTAGATGCTAGATTGGAAACTGTTATTGTAGGCGAACTCAACTAAAGGTAAAAAATCCTCCCAACTTCCTCAGAAATAAATCACATAGCTCCAAATCATATCCTCTATTATATGAATCACCCTTTCAAATTGACCATCGGTCTGAGGATGGAACGCAGTACTGAAGTTCAATCTCGAACCTAGAGCTTTGTGAAGTTTCTTCTTGAACCATGAAGTGAAGAGAGGATCCATATCAGAGATTATTGAAAGTGGAACCCTATGCAGTCTTACAATCTCAGAAATGTAGAGCTTCACTAACTTTTGCAGAGAGTAGTCCATCTGAACAGGAATAAAATGAGCGGACTTGGTCAACCGAACTGTAGAACCTTTTTCCACGGAGATACCTTAAGAAATACAAAGTCCCCCATAGAACACTTTATATCTCTGATTTTCAGATTTGCATAAGACTTCTATCTATCAGAAGACACCTTCTGGCGGTCCCAAATTAGTCTAAAATTATCTTCGGTCTCGGAAACCAACTCAGGACCCAAAACCCGTCGCTCACCCAACTCAGTCTAATATTACAGAGTATGACACTTATGACCATAATAGAGCCTCGTAAGGTGCCATCTAGATGCTAGATTGGAAACTGTTATTGTAGGCGAACTCAACTAACGGTAAAAAATCCTCCCAACTACCTCAGAAATAAATCACATAGCTCCAAATCATATCCTCTAGTATATGAATCACCCTCTCAAATTGACCATCGGTCTGAGGATGGAACGCAGTACTGAAGTTCAATCTCGACCCCAGAGCCTTGTGAAGTTTCTTCTACAACCGTGAAGTGAAGAGAGGATTCATATCAGAGATTATTGAAATTGGAGCCCCATGCAGTCTTACAATCTCAGAAATGTAGAGTTTCACTAACTTTTGCGAGAGTAGTCCATCTGAAAAGGAATAAAATGAGTGGATTTTGTCAACCGAAGCGTAGAACATTTTTCCACGGAGTTACCTTAAGAAATACAAAGTCCCCCATAGAGTACTTGATATCTCTGATTTTTAGATTTGCATAAGACTTCTATCTATCAGAAGACGCCTTCAGACGATCCCAAATTAGTCTAACATTATGTTCAGTCTCGGAAACCAACTCAGGACCCAAAACCCGTCGCTCACCCAACTAAGTCTAATATAACAGAGTACGACACTTATGACCAGATAGAGCCTCGTAAGGTGCCATCTAGATGCTAGATTGGAAACTGTTATTGTAGGCGAACTCAACTAAAGGTAAAAAATCCTCCCAACTACCTCAGAAATAAATCACATAGCTCCAAATCATATCCTCTAGTATATGAATCACCCTTTCAAATTGACCATCGGTCTGAGGATGGAACGCAGTACTGAAGTTCAATCTCGAACCCAGAGCTTTGTGAAGTTTCTTCTTGAACCGTGAAGTGAAGAGAGGATCCATATCAGAGATTATTGAAAGTGGAACCCCATGCAGTCTTACAATCTCAGAAATGTAGAGCTTCACCAACTTTTGCAGAGAGTAGTCCATCTGAACAGGAATAAATTGAGCGGACTTGGTCAACCGAACTGTAGAACCTTTTTCCACGGAGATACCTTAAGAAATACAAAGTCCCCCATAGAACACTTTACATCTCTGATTTTCAGATTTGCATAAGACTTCTATCTATCAGAAGACGCCTTCAGGCGATCCCAAATTAGTCTAAAATTATCTTCGGTCTCGGAAACCAACTCAGGACCCAAAACCCGTCGCTCACCCAACTCAAGCTAATATTACAGAGTATGACACTTATGACCATATAGAGCCTCGTAAGGTGCCATCTAGATGCTAGATTGGAAACTGTTATTGTAGGCGAACTCAACTAACGGTAAAAAATCTTCCCAACTACCTCAAAAATAAATCACATAGCTCCAAATCATATTCTCTAGTATATGACTCACCTTCTGAAATTGACCATCGGTTTGAGGATGGAACGCAGTACTGAAGTTCAATCTCAAACCCAGAGCCTTGTGAAGTTTCTTCTACAACCGTGAAGTGAAGAGAGGATTCATATCAGAGATTATTGAAATTGGAGCCCCATGCAGTCTTACAATCTCAGAAATGTAGAGCTTCACTAACTTTTGCAGAGAGTAGTCCATCTGAAAAGGAATAAAATGAGCGGACTTTGTCAACCGAAGCATAGAACATTTTTCCATGGAGTTACCTTAAGAAATACAAAGTCCCCCGTAGAGTACTTGATATCTCTGATTTTCAGATTTGCATAAGACTTCTATCTATCAGAAGACGCCTTCAGACAATCCCAAATTAGTCTAACATTATCTTCAGTCTCAGAAACCAACTCAGGACCCAAAACCCGTCGCTCACCCAACTAAGTCTAATATAACAGAGTACGACACTTATGACCATATAGAGCCTCGTAAGGTGCCATCTAGATGCTAGATTGGAAACTGTTTTTGTAGGCGAACTCAACTAACGGTAAAAAATCCTCCCAACTACCTCAGAAATAAATCACATAGCTCCAAATCATATCCTTTAGTATATGAATCACCCTCTCAAATTGACCATCGGTCTGAGGATGGAACGCAGTACTGAAGTTCAATCTCGAACCCAGAGCCTTGTGAAGTTTCTTCTAGAACCGTGAAGTGAAGGGAGGATCCATATCAGAGATTATTGAAATTGGAACCCCATGCAGTCTTACAATCTCAGAAATGTAGAGCTTCACTAACTTTTGCAGAGAGTAGTCCATCAGAACAGGAATAAAATGAGTGGACTTGGTCAAGCGAACCGTAGAACCTTTTTCCACGGAGTTACCTTAAGAAATACAAAGTCCCCTATAGAGTACTTGATATCTCTGATTTTCAGATTTGCATAAGACTTCTATTTATCAGAAGACGCCTTCAGACGATCCCAAATTAGTCTAACATTATCTTCAGTCTGGGAAACCAACTCAGGACCCAAAACCCGTCGCTCACCCAACTCAGTCTAATATAACAGAGTATGACACTTATGACCATATAGAGCCTCGTAAGGTGCCATCTAGATGCTAGATTGGAAACTGTTATTGTAGGCGAACTCAACTAACGGTAAAAAATCCTCCCAACTACCTTAGAAATAAATCACATAGCTCCAAATCATATCCTCTAGTATATGAATCACCCTCTCAAATTGACCATCGAACTGAGGATGGAACGCAGTACTGAAGTTCAATCTCGAACCCAGAGCCTTGTGAAGTTTCTTCTACAACCGTGAAGTGAAGAGAGGATTCATATCAGAGATTATTGAAATTGGAACCCCATGCAGTCTTACAATCTCAGAAATGTAGAGCTTCACTAACTTTTGCAGAGAGTAGTCCATCTGAAAAGGAGTAAAATGAGCGGACTTTGTCAACCGAAGTGTGGCAACCCAAAATTGACCCTAGTCGGGAAGTGGTTTCGGGACCACTAAACCGAGTCATAAAAATAATTAACTGTCATAATTGATGCTCATTATATGTACATGTGCATGTGTGAAAATTTCGTGTTTGAATTTTGTTATTTGTAAGTGAATTTTATCAAATAGGACTTACGTGAGAAAATTTTGAAATGTGCTAGGCAAATGCAAAGTGGCCTATTAATGCATATTGTGAAAATGATGGGTTTGCATGTCAATTTACCCAAATTAAGGCATAGTGGCCGGCCATGCTATGAGTGGAAACATGTCACAAACATGTTATGTTAGTGAGGTATGTTAGGAAAAATAAAATAAGGAGTATGGGTAATAAAGAAATGGAAACAAAAAAAAATGTGTGGTTGTTTCCCCCCCCATTGCCGTGAGTTAAAGAAAAGAAAAGAAAAATTTTGTTCATCCTTTTTCATCTTCTTTTGGCCAAAAATTCTAAGGAAGGAGGAAGGAGTTCTTGCATCATGTTTGGTTTGGAAGAGGATTAGGAGGAGGTTTGGCCATACTTGTATCTAGATCAAGGTATGTTTGAGGTTGTGCCATGAGATTCATGCATGTTTTAGTTGCTAGCTTGAGTTCTAATTAGCCCATGGTTCAAATCTTTGCTATGTCATGGGGATGATATTCGGCCTAGGTGGATTTTGTGTTAATGCCATTGCATGCTAAATATGAAGCTTGTTAATGATGCATGTGATGGTGGATTGATGATTCTTGAATCTTCTTTTAGCATTTTTGAGTGAGAACATATGTGCATTGGTTGCTAGATGGAGAAGAATCGGCTAGCAAGTTGTGTGCTAAGGCCGAATATAATTTTTGTATATTAATGAGTAATGCATGTGTTAAATTGATGGAAAGGGAGAGGATGCTTTACTAGTGTATATATGTGTGTATTAGCCAAGTTTTGAACTTGAAACAAAATGGTGTTTAGTCAATACAAGTAACCATACTTGTAGAATGTATTAAGTGTTGCAATCGGCCCCAACATAGACATGTATGTTCGGCCACATGAATAAGTACATAAGCTATGTGTATGTTCGGCCATAGGTAGCCTATTGATGGCTTTAGCTTGACTTAGAAAATTCGGCTAAGGGGAAATATTAGCTAGTATGTTGAATTCGATTCGTGATTTCGTACACATGTGACTCTAATGTCTAATGTATATATGGGCTAAGTACCTTGAGCTTCTCTTTTGATGTTCGAATGAATTGTATTAAATTGCTTGATGTGATTAAAAATGCGTATGACCATTGTGTATTTCAGCTAAAAGGGTGGCCATATGACCTATCAAACTCCTTGTCATATTCGGCCATAAGCTAGCAAAATGAGACTTTAATGAGTTAAATTTGTTTGAATTAGCTCAAGAGCTTAGAGGACCCCAGTTGGATAAGGGAAAGGAAAAAGTGGTCGAGTAGCCATCGGAATCGTTCGACAACATCCGAGGTAAGTTCTTGAGTAAAAGAGCTTAAATTATGATTTGATTAGATCATGTTTTAAGCAAATCAAAATCATGCTCTTTGTGTGTGGCTATTGAGCCGAAATTGCAAGAATGATAAGTGTCTTGTGTTTGAGTTTTGCTAACAAAAACGAAATACGAATGTGCCATGATTTATTGTTAAATGTGCATGGTTATTTGAATGATGTCCGGGCTAAGTCCCGAAGGCTTTGTGCTAAGTGACCATATGCGGACTAAGATCAGAAGGCATTTGTGTGAGTTACTAAATCCGGGTTAAGTCCCGAAGGCATTTGTGCGAGTTAGTAAATCCGAGTTAAGTCCCGAAGGCATTTGTGCAAGTTACTATAACCGGGCTATGTCCCGAAGGCATTTGAACGAGTAGCTATATCCGGTTAAATTCCGAAGGTACGTGATTTGGGAATGAATGATCTTGCTGTAAAAATTTCAGTTAATACGCTTGAAACATCCCAACATTGAGGTATGTTTCGTATGTTCTTTGAATTAGTTGAGCCCTTACAAATAAGTATTCGCTCAGTTGATAAATGAGCTACCGGCCTTTGGCTAAGTTGAACTTTGTGTATGAATAAAAGGGCTGGTAATGTGAAGTAAGTATGATATTGAAAAATTGTGCATATGAAATTATCCGTTTAGCTACATGAATGCTATACTTTTGTTGTGCTGGAATCCCTTGCTCAAAACTTACTAAGCATAAATTGCTTACTCCGTCTCCTTGATTCTCTGTTTTATAGATTTTGGTTCTCCAGCTATCGGACTCGGGATTTTGAAGTCGAAGTCGCCCACACTATCAAAGCCCCCCCCTTTTGGTACAATTTTGGTTGAACTTCGAAATGGCATGTATAGGACTACCCTTTTTGTTGGGGGTCATGGACCCTTTGGACTTGTATAATTTTGGATAGCCATGCGAAAATGGCTTATATATGTTTGAGTATAATGTTATAATCATTTGGTATGGATATGGTTATTGAGAGGTGTGGATATGCTTAACAAGGATTGGCCATGGGAATGGTTAATCACTATCATAATTTGTGCTATTTATGCTAAAAGGGTTAGTTGAATCATGGAAACTATGAAATAGGTAAAGTCTACCTTAAAGGCAGATGCTGACAGCAGCAGTGATGTAGATTTAGAAAATCACTAAAAATAGTAGGAAGGGAATTAAATAGTGAATAAATTATGTAAACGAACCTTGATGAATCTATTTTCATAGGAAAGTAACGAAACGATCATATGGACTGTATGTTAAGAGATATTCAGGTTCTCGTAAGACAGGGCCAGAACGGTTTCTGGATTCCCTGTTTTGACTTTGGAAATTCATTATAAATTAACCAGAGATAATTAGGAGTCATTCCATATATGTATAGATTCCTATTTGAGTCTAGTTTCTATAGAAACAAACTACATCAGTATTGAAGCCCTGTACAGGGAGATATCCAAGTCGTAATGCGCAAAGGTCAGTGTAGTCGATCCCTGTAACATGGGGGATTTTGACTAATAAACTGTACTAATTGGCCTAACCAAAAATTATAGAAAAAAATATGTAGATGGGAATATGAGTCTAGTTTCAGGGAAAATTTACGGAACTGGATTCCGAGTTTCTGAACTCAAGATATGATTTTTAAAGCGACTAGTACGCAGATTGGCAGCGTCTGGGAAATTTGTTTATAAGTGGTTGAAGTCTGTTAACACCTCGTGTTCGACTCCGATGACGGTCTCGGGTTCGGGGTGTTACATTTGATTGGTATCAGAGCTACGGTTTAGTCGATTCTAGGACTACCGTAATGCGTTGGGTCTAGCTATACATGCCATTTTATGTGATTATTTGATAGTGTGGTGATTTCTGACAATTGTAAATGTGTTTATTTATAGTAATGGATCCCGATCCCGATCGAGAGGTAGCTGATGATCTTGAGAGTGTAGCGCCTGCTCCCGCACAAGGGACAGCGCCGGTGGACTCTCAACCTAATGCTAGTAACCCAAATGATGAAGCTAGACAAGCTTTCTATAGCGTGATGAATGATTGGTTCAACCAATACATTCGAACTAATACGGCTGTTCCACAACCTCCATTCCCGACTAATACCACCCCCGCACCTACAATACCTCCGAAAACTAACCAAATAAGGTCAAATAAGCCCCTAGTTGACAGAATCCGAAAATATGGGGCTACTGAATTTAAAGCTACGGATAGCGACGATGCCGAGCAAGCTGAATTTTGGTTTGACAACACTATCCGGGTACTCGATGAGCTATCTTGTACACCCGATGAATGCCTAAAGTGTACTATCTTCTTGCTACGCGATTCTGCCTACTATTGGTGGAGTACTCTGACTTCTGTTGTGCCCCGAGAGCAAGTAACTTGGGAGTTTTTCCAAACTGAGTTTCGGAAAAAGTATATCAGTCAGAGATTTGTTGATCAAAAACGGAAGGAATTTCTTGAGCTTAAGCAAGGTTCTATGTCAGTTACTGATTACGAGCGAAAATTTGTTAGACTTAGTAGGTACGCTCGGGAATGTGTTTCGTCCGAGGCTATCATGTGTAAACGCTTCGAGGATGGGCTGAATGAAGATATAAAAATATTCGTGGGCATTCTTGAAATACGAGAGTTAGTAGTACTTGTCGAGCGATCTTGTAAAGCCGAAGAGCTTAGAAAAGAAAAACAAAAAGTTGATGTGGGAACTGGAGAGTTTCGTAAAAGATCCTCGGGAAAGTCTCTTCAACAGGCATTGAAGAAATTTCGAGATGAGGTGGGCCGGTCTAGAGGCACTTCGGGCCTTTTTAGACGAGATCGTGATCGACCCCTTGTGGGTACACGAGGCACTTCGGTCGCCAGTGTTGGGAATGAACGTCGAGACAGAACGAAATGTCGATATTGCGGTAAATAGCATTCGGGGAGTTGTAGATTCCCTGACCGCTCCTGTTACAAGTGCGGATCAGTTGACCACTTCATTAAAGATTGCCCGAGGTTGTCTGAACAGAATGTAAATCAGAGTGGGAAACCGGGTGCTACCACTGCTCGAGGTAGACCATCTGGAAATACGGGCAATGCTAGTGGTGGTCAGAGAGGATCTAGAGATGCTACGACCAGATCCGAGGCTCGTGCGCCTGCTAAAGCTTATGCTATACGTGCCCGCGAGGATGCTTCTTCGCCTGATGTTATTACCGGTACTTTTACTCTCTTTGATACTAATGTAATTGCTTTGATTGACCCCGGTTCTACTCATTCTTATATATGTGAAACCTTAGCATCCAGTAAGACTTTACCTATTGAGTCTACTGAGTTCGTAATTCGGGTGTCAAATCCCTTGGGTCGTTACGTGCTTGTCGACAAAGTGTGTAAGAAATGTCCCCTAGTAATTCGAGGTTCCTGTTTTCCGGCGGACTTAATGATTTTGCCGTTTGATGAATTTGATGTTATTCTTGGTTTGGATTGGTTGACCGCGCATGATGCGGTTGTGAATTGCAAAAGCAAGACTATTGATTTGAGGTGCGCAAATAACGAGATGGTCCGAGTTGAGTCTACGGACTTAAAGGGGTTGTCAGCTGTAATATCCTCAATGTTGGCCCAGAGATATGTAAGAAAAGGGTGCGAAGCATACCTTGCGTATGTACTTGATGACAAAGAATTAGAAAAGAAACCCGAATCTTTGCCGGTGGTTTGTGAATACCCGGATGTTTTTCCTGAAGAATTACCGGGTTTACCACCTGTTTGGGAGATAGAGTTTGGTATTGAGCTTGTACCTGGGACTACGCCGATTTCGATAGCTCCGTATCGCATGGCACCAATCGAGTTAAAAGAGTTGAAAGCTCAGTTGCAAGAATTGACGGATAGAGGTTTTGCTCGACCAAGTTTCTCACCTTGGGGTGCACCAGTATTGTTTGTGAAAAAGAAGGACGGAACCATGAGGTTGTGCATTGACTATCGTCAACTGAATAAAGTGACGACAAAGAATAAATATCCGTTACCGCGTATTGATGATTTGTTTGATCAACTAAAAGGAGCCTCAGTGTTCTCAAAAATAGATTTGAGATCGGGCTATTATCAGTTGCGAATTCGAGATTCGGACATACCCAAAACTGCCTTCAGAACGAGATATGGTCACTACGAATTCTTAGTGATGCCGTTTGGGCTCACTAATGCCCCTACGGTATTTATGGATTTGATGAATTGGATCTTCAGACCATATTTGGATCAGTTCGTAGTTGTGTTCATTGATGACATCTTGGTCTATTCAAGAGATGAGACCGAACATGCTGAGCACCTGAGACTAGTGTCGGGATAAGCAGTTATATGCTAAGTTCAGTAAGTGTGAGTTCTGGTTAAGAGAGGTTAGCTTCTTGGGTCATGTGGTATCTGCATCGGGTATTCGAGTTGACCCGAACAAAATTTCAGCCATACTTAACTGGAAACCTCCGAGAAATATTACTGAGGTTCGGAGCTTTTTGGGACTCGCCGGTTATTACCGACGATTTGTCAAAGGTTTCTCGATGATAGCCACACCAATGACGAAGCTACTTCAAAAGGATGTTAAGTTCGAATGGACGGAGAAATGTTAGAAAAGTTTCGATCAACTGAAAACTTATTTGACTGAAGCTCTAATTTTAGTGCAACCCGAATCAGGCAAAGAGTTTGTCATTTATAGTGACGCATCCCTACTTGGGTTGGGTTGCGTATTGATGCAAGAAGGTCGAGTGGTGGCCTATGCGTCGAGACAATTAAAGCCACATGAGAAAAATTATCCGACCCATGATCTTGAACTAGCTGCCATCGTATTTGCTTTAAAAATATGGCGACATTACTTATTTGGTGAAAAGTGCCATGTATTTTCGGATCACAAAAGTCTCAAATATTTGATGACTCAAAGAAACTTAAATCTGCGACAAAGACGTTGGCTTGAGTTGTTGAAAGATTACGAGCTTGTCATTGATTACCACCCGGGAAAGGCTAATGTGGTTGCGGACGCCTTAAGCCGGAAATCATTGTTTGCTTTACGAGCGATGAATGTGCACTTGTCTGTTCTACCCGACAATGTGTTAGTAGCTGAATTAAAAGCCAAACCATTATTGATTCATCAAATTCGTGAAGCCCAGAAAGTTGATGATGAATTGGTTGCAAAACGGGCTGAGTGTGTTCCGAACAAGGAATCGGAGTTTCAAATTGGTGATGATGATTGTTTGAGGTTTAGAAGTCGTTTGTGTGTTCCAAGGAATTCGGAACTCATTTCGATGATTCTGAACGAAGCCCATTGTAGCCGAATGTCAATTCACCCGGGGAGTACGAAAATGTACAACGATTTGAAACGTCGGTTTTGGTGGCATGGTATGAAACGAGACATCTCCGACTTTGTTTCGAGATGTTAAATATGTCAACAAGTGAAAGCAGAACATCAAGTGCCTTCAGGATTACTTCAGCCGATCATGATACCCGAGTGGAAATGGGATCGAGTCACAATGGACTTTGTGTCCGGACTGCCATTGTCAGCAAGTAAGAAAGATGCGATTTGGGTTGTTGTCGATAGACTGACTAAGTCGGCTCACTTTATCCCCGTGCGTACGGATTTTTCATTGGATAAACTAGCTGAATTGTACGTTTCTCAGATTGTGAGATTACACGGGGTACCTATTTCTATCGTGTCGGATAGAGATCCGAGATTCACCTCACGATTTTGGAGGAAATTGCAAGAAGCTTTGGGTACCAAGCTGCATTTTAGCACTGCTTTTCATCCCCAAACCGATGGTCAATCTGAGCGGATAATTCAGATACTTGAGGATATGTTGAGATGTTGCATCCTCGAGTTCAGTAGTTCATGGGAACGGTATTTACCTTTGATTGAATTCGCTTACAACAATAGTTTTCAATCAAGTATTAAGATGGCACCTTACGAGGCTTTGTACGGTCGTAAATGTCGTACACCATTGTTTTGGACCGAGCTCGGTGAAAGTAAAATTTTCGGAGTTGATTTGATTAAAGATGCCGAACAGAAAGTAAAGGTAATCCGTGAAAGTCTGAAGGCAGCCACAGATCATCAAAAATCGTATGCGGATTTGAAACGAAAAGACATTGAATATCAGGTGGGAGATAAAGTGTTTCTTAAAGTTTCGCCTTGGAAAAAGGTACTCAGATTTGGCCGTAAGGGCAAGTTGAGCCCGAGATTCATTGGGCCGTACGAAATCTCCGAACGAGTTGGTCCGGTTGCGTATAGATTGATTTTGCCCCCTGAACTTGAAAAGATTCACGATGTCTTTCATGTTTCAATGCTTCGACGTTATAGATCCGATCCGTCACATGTGATTAATCCCTCAGAAGTTGAAATTCAATCTGACTTGAGTTATGAAGAAGAACCGATTCGTATCCTAGCTCATGAAGTGAAAGAGTTGCGAAACAAAAGGGTTTCGTTAGTTAAGGTGTTATGGCTCAAACACGGGATCGAGGAAGCTACTTAGGAAACCGAGAGCTCGATGAAAGAACGATACCCAAACCTATTTACCGGTAAGATTTTCGGGGACGAAAATTTCTTAAGTGGGGGAGAGTTGTGACAGCCCAAAATTGACCCTAGTCGGGAAGTGGTTTCGGGACCACTAAACCGAGTCATAAAAATAATTAACCGTCATAATTGATGCTCATTATATGTACATGTGCATGTGTGAAAATTTCGTGTTTGAATTTTGTTAATTGTAAGTGAATTTTATCAAATAGGACTTATGTGAGAAATTTTGAAATGTGCTAGGCAAATGCAAAGTGGCCTATTAATGCATATTGTGAAAATGATGGGTTTGCATGTCAATTTACCCAAATTAAGGCATAGTGGCCGGCCATGCTATGAGTGGAAACATGTCACAAACATGTTATGTTAGTGAGGTATGTTAGGAAAAATAAAATAAGGAGTATGGGTAATAAAGAAATGGAAACAAAAAAAAATGTGTGGTTGTTTCCCCCCCATTGCCGTGAGTTAAAGAAAAGAAAAGAAAAATTTTGTTCATCCTTTTTCATCTTCTTTTGGCCAAAAATTCTAAGGAAGGAGGAAGGAGTTCTTGCTTCATGTTTGGTTTGGAAGAGGATTAGGAGGAGGTTTGGCCATACTTGTATCTAGATCAAGGTATGTTTGAGGTTGTGCCATGAGATTCATGCATGTTTTAGTTGCTAGCTTGAGTTCTAATTAACCCATGGTTCAAATCTTTGCTATGTCATGGGGATGATATTCGGCCTAGGTGGATTTTGTGTTAATGCCATTGCATGCTAAATATGAAGCTTGTTAATGATGCATGTGATGGTGGATTGATGATTCTTGAATCTTCTTTTTAGCATTTTTGAGTGAGCACATATGTGCATTGGTTGCTAGATGGAGAAGAATCGGCTAGCAAGTTGTGTGCTAAGGCCGAATATAATTTTTGTATATTAATGAGTAATGCATGTGTTAAATTGATGGAAAGGGAGAGGATGCTTTACTAGTGTATATATGTGTGTATTAGCCAAGTTTTGAACTTGAAACAAAATGGTGTTTAGTCAATACAAGTAACCATACTTGTAGAATGTATGAAGTGTTGCAATCGGCCCCAACATAGACATGTATGTTCGGCCACATGAATAAGTACATAAGCTATGTGTATGTTCGGCCATAGGTAGCCTATTGATGGCTTTAGCTTGACTTAGAAAATTCGGCTAAGGGGAAATATTAGCTAGTATGTTGAATTCGATTCGTGATTTCGTACACATGTGACTCTAATGTCTAATGTATATATGGGCTAAGTACCTTGAGCTTCTCTTTTGATGTTCGAATGAATTGTATTAAATTGCTTGATGTGATTCAAAATGCGTATGACCATTGTGTATTTCAGCTAAAAGGGTGGCCATATGACCTATCAAACTCCTTGTCATATTCGGCCATAAGCTAGCAAAATGAGACTTTAATGAGTTAAATTTGTTTGAATTAGCTCAAGAGCTTAGAGGACCCCAGTTGGATAAGGGAAAGGAAAAAGTGGTCGAGTAGCCATCGGAATCGTTCGACAACATCCGAGGTAAGTTCTTGAGTAAAAGAGCTTAAATTATGATTTGATTAGATCATGTTTTAAGCAAATCAAAATCATGCTCTGTGTGTGTGGCTATTGAGCCGAAATTGCAAGAATGATAAGTGTCTTGTGTTTGAGTTTTGCTAACGAAAACGAAATACGAATGTGCCATGATTTATTGTTAAATGTGCATGGTTATTTGAATGATGTCCGGGCTAAGTCCCGAAGGCTTTGTGCTAAGTGACCATATCCGGACTAAGATCAGAAGGCATTTGTGCGAGTTACTAAATCCGGGTTAAGTCCCGAAGGCATTTGTGCGAGTTACTAAATCCGGGTTAAGTCCCGAAGGCATTTGTGCAAGTTACTATAACCGGGCTATGTCCCGAAGGCATTTGAACGAGTAGCTATATCCGGTTAAATTCCGAAGGTACGTGATTTGGGAATGAATGATCTTGCTGTAAAAATTTCAGTTAATACGCTTGAAACATCCCAACATTGAGGTATGTTTCGTATGTGCTTTGAATTAGTTGAGCCCTTACAAATAAGTATACGCTCAGTTGATAAATGAGCTACCGGCCTTTGGCTAAGTTGAACTTTGTGTATGAATAAAAGGGTTGGTAATGTGAAGTAAGTATGATATTGAAAAATTGTGCATATGAAATTATCCGTTTAGCTACATGAATGCTATACTTTTGTTGTGCTGGAATCCCTTGCTCAAAACTTACTAAGCATAAATTGTTTACTCCGTCTCCTTGATTCTCTGTTTTATAGATTTTGGTTCTCCAGCTATCGGACTTGGGATTTTGAAGTCGAAGTCGCCCACACTATCAAAGCCCCCCCCTTTTGGTACAATTTTGGTTGAACTTCGAAATGGCATGTATAGGACTACCCTTTTTGTTGGGGGTCATGGACCCTTTGGACTTGTATAATTTTGGATAGCCATGCGAAAATGGCTTATATATGTTTGAGTATAATGTTATAATCATTTGGTATGGATATGGTTATTGAGAGGTGTGGATATTCTTAACAAGGATTGGCCATGGGAATGGTTAATCACTATCATAATTTGTGCTATTTATGCTAAAAGGGTTAGTTGAATCATGGAAACTATGAAATAGGTAAAGTCTACCTTAAAGGCAGATGCTGACAGCAGCAGTGATGTAGATTTGGAAAATCACTAAAAATAGTAGGAAGGGAATTAAATAGTGAATAAATTATGTAAACGAACCTTGATGAATCTATTTTCATAGGAAAGTAACGAAACAATCATATGCACAGTATGTTAAGAGATATTCAGGTTCTCGTAAGACAGGGCCAGAACGGTTTCTGGATTCCCTGTTTTGACTTTGGAAATTCATTATAAATTAACCAGAGATAATTAGGAGTCATTCCATATATGTATAGATTCCTATTTGAGTCTAGTTTCTATAGAAACAAACTACATCAGTATTGAAGCCCTGTACAGGGAGATATCCAAGTCGTAATGCGCAAAGGTCAGTGTAGTCGATCCCTGTAACATGGGGGATTTTGACTAATAAACTGTACTAATTGGCCTAACCAAAAATTCTAGAAAAAAATATGTAGATGGGCATATGAGTCTAGTTTCAGGGAAAATTTACGGAACTGGATTCCGAGTTTCTGAACTCAATATATGATTTTTAAAGCGACTAGTATGCAGATTGGCAGCGTCTGGGAAATTTGTTTATAAGTGGTTAAAGTCTGTTAACACCTCGTGTTCGACTCCGGTGACGGTCTCGGGTTCGGGGTGTTACACGAAGCGTAGAACCTTTTTCCACGGAGTTACCTTAAGCAATACAAAGTCCCCCATAGAGTACTTGATATCTCTGATTTTTAGATTTGCAAAAGACTTCTATCTATCAGAAGACGCCTTCATACGATCCCAAATTAGTCTAACATTATCTTCAGTCTCGGAAACCAACTCAGGACCCTAAACCCGTCGCTCACCCAACTCAGTCTAATATAACAGAGAATGAAACTTATGACCATATAGAGCCTCGTAAGGTGCCATTGAGATGCTAGATTGGAAACTGTTATTGTAGGCGAACTCAACTAACGGTAAAAAATCCTCCCAACTACTGCAGAAATAAATCACATAGCTCCAAATCATATCCTCTAGTATGTGAATCACCCTCTCAAATTGACCATCGGTCTGAAGATGGAACGCAGTAGTGAAGTCCAATCTCGAACCCAGAGCCTTGTGAAGTTTCTTCTAGAACTCTGAAGTGAAGAGAGGATCCATAACAGAGATTACTGAAATTGGAACCCCATGCAGTCTTACAATATCAGAAATGTAGAGCTTCACTAACTTTTGCAGAGAGTAGTCCATCTGAAAAGGAATAAAATGATCGGACTTGGTCGACCGAACCGTAGAACCATTTTCCATGGAGTTACCTTAAGAAATACAAAGTCCCCCATAGAGTACTTGATATCTCTGATTTTCATATATGCATAAGACTTCTATCTATCAGAAGACGCCTTCAAACGATCCCAAATTAGTCTAACATTATCTTCAGTCTCAGAAACCAACTCAGGACCCAAAACCCGTCGCTCACCCAACTCAGTCTAATATAACAGAGTATGACACTTATGACCATATAGAGCCTCGTAAGGTGCCATCGAGATGCTATATTCGAAACAGTTATTGTAGGTGAACTAAACTAACGGGAAAAAATCCTCGCAACTACCTCAGTAATAAATCACATAGCTCCACATCATATCCTCTAGTATATGAATCACCCTCTCAAATTGACCATCGGTCTGAGGATGGAACGCAGTACTGAAGTTCAATCTCGAACCCAAAGCCTTATGAAGTTTCTTCTAGAACCGTGAAGTGAAGAGAGGATCCATATCAGAGATTATTGAAATTGGAACCCCATGCAGTCTTACAATCTCAGAAATGTAGAGCTTCACTACCTTTTGCAGAGAGTAGTCCATCTGAACAGGAATAAAATGAGCGGACTTGGTCAAGCGAACCGTAGTACCTTTTTCCACGGAGTTACCTTAAGAAATACAAAGTCCCCCATAGAGTACTTGATATCTCTGATTTTTAGATTTGTATAAGACTTCTATCAATCAGAAGACGCCTTCAGACGATCCCAAATTAGTCTAACATTATCTTCAGTCTCGGAAACCAACTCAGGACCCAAAATCCGTCGCTCACCCAACTCAGTCTAATATAACAGAGAATGACACTTATGACCATATAGAGCCTCGTCAGGTGCCATCTAGATGCTAGATTGGAAACTGTTATTGTAGGCGAACTCAACTAACGGTAAAAAATCCTCCCAACTACCTCAGAAATAAATCACATAGCTCCAAATCATATCCTCTAGTATATAAATCACCCTCTCAAATTGACCATCGGTCTGAGGATGGAACGCAGTGCTGAAGTTCAATCTCGAACCCAAAGCCTTGTGAAGTTTCTTCTAGAACCGTGAAGTGAAGAGAGGATCCATATTAGAGATTATTGAAATTGGAACCCCATGCAGTCTTACAATCTCAGAAATGTAGAGCTTCACTACCTTTTGCAGAGAGTAGTCCATCTGAATAGGAATAAATTGAGCGGATTTGGTCAAGTGAACCGAAGAACCATTTTCCACAGAGTTACCTTAAGAAATACAAAGTCCCCCATAGAGTACTTGATATCTCTGACTTTCAGATTTGCATAAGACTTCTATCTATCAGAAGACGCCTTCAGATGATCCGAAATTAGTCTAACATTATCTTCAGTCTCGGAAACCAACTCAGGACCCAAAACCCGTCGCTCACCCAACTCAGTCTAATATAACAGAGTATGACACTTATGACCATATGAGCCTCGTAAGGTGCCATCTAGATGTTAGATTGGAAACTGTTATTGTAGGCGAACTCAACTAACGGTAAAAAATCTTCCCAACTACCTCAAAAATAAATCACATAGCTCCAAATCATATCCTCTAGTATATGAATCACCCTTTCAAATTGACCATCGGTCTGAGGATGGAACGCAGTACTGAAGTTCAATCTCGAACCCAGAGCTTTGTGTAGTTTCTTCTTAAACCGTGAAGTGAAAAGAGGATCCATATCAGAGATTATTGAAATTGGAACCCCATGCAGTCTTACAATCTCAGAAATGTAGTGCTTCACTAACTTTTGCAGAGAGTAGTCCATCTGAATAGGAATAAAATGAGTGGACTTGGTCAAGCGAACCGTAGAACCTTTTTTCACGGAGTTACCTTAAGAAATAAAAAGTCCCCCATAGAGTACTTGATATCTCCGATTTTCAGATTTGCATAAGACTTCTATCTATCAGAAGACGCCTTCAGACGATCCCAAATTAGTCTAAAATTATCTTCAGTCTCGGAAACCAACTCAGGACCCAAAACCCGTCGCTCACCCAACTCAGTCTAATATAACAGAGTATGACACTTATGACCATATAGAGCCTCGTAAGGTGCCATCGAGATGCTATATTAGAAACAGTTATTGTAGGCAAACTCAACTAACGGTAAAAAATCCTCCCAACTACCTCAGAAATAAATCACATAGCTCCAAATCATATCCTCTAGTATATGAATCACCCTCTCAAATTGACCATCGGTCTGAGGATGGAACGCAGTACTGAAGTTCAATCTCGAACCCAGAGCCTTGTGAAGTTTCTTCTAGAACCGTGAAGTGAAGAGAGGATCCATATCAGAGATTATTGAAATTGGAACCCCATGCAGTCTTACAATCTCAGAAATGTAGAGCTTCACTAACTTTTGCAGAGAGTAGTCCATCTGAATAGGAATAAAATGAGCGGACATGGTCAAGCGAACCGTAGAACCTTTTTCCACGGAGTTACCTTAAGAAATACAAAGTCCCCCATACAGTACTTGATATCTCTGATTTTCAGATTTGCATAAGACTTCTATCTATCAGAAGACGCCTTCATACGATCCCAAATTAGTCTAAAATTATTTTCAGTCTCGGAAGCCAACTCAGGACCCAAAACCCGACGCTCACCCAACTCAGTCTAATATAACAGAGTATGACACTTATGACCATATAGAGCGTCGTAAGGTGCCATCTAGATGCTAGATTGTAAACTGTTATTGTAGGCGAACTCAACTAACGGTAAAAAATCCCCTCAACTACCTCAGTAATAAATCACATAGCTCCAAATCATATCCTCTAGTATATGAATCACCCTCTCAAATTGACCATCGGTCTGAGGATGGAACGCAGTACTGAAGTTCAATCTCGAACCCAGAGCCTTGTGAAGTTTCTTCTAGAACCGTGAAGTGAAGAGAGGATCCATATAAGAGATTATTGAAATTAGAACCCCATGCAGTCTTACAATCTCAGAAATGTAGAGCTTCACTACCTTTTGCAGAGAGTAGTCCATCTGAACAAGAATAAAATGAGTGGACTTAGTCAAGCGAACCGTAGAACCTTTTTCCACGGAGTTACCTTAAGAAATACAAAGTCCCCCATAGAGTACTTGATATCTCTGACTTTCAGATTTGCATAAGACTTCTATCTATCAGAAGACGCCTTCAGACGATCCCAAATTAGTCTAACATTATCTTCAGTCTCGGAAACCAACTCAGCACCCAAAACCCGTCGCTCACCCAACTCAGTCTAATATAACAGAGTATGACACTTATGACCATATAGAGCCTCGTAAGGAGCCATCTAGATGCTAGATTGGAAACGGTTATTGTAGGCGAACTCAACTAACGGTAAAAAATCCTCCCAACTCCCTCAGAAATAAATCACATAGCTCCAAATCATATCCTCTAGTATATGAATCACCCTCTCAAATTGACCATCGGTCTGAGGATGGAACGCAGTAGTGAAGTCCAATCTCGGACCCAGAGCCTTGTGAAGTTTCTTCTAGAACTCTGAAGTGAAGAGAGGATCCATATCAGAGATTATTGAAATTGGAACCCCATGCAGTCTTACAATCTCAGAAATGAAGAGCTTCACTAACTTTTGCAGAGAGTAGTCCATCTGAACAGGAATAAAATGAGCGGACTTGGTCAACCGAACCGTAGAACCTTTTTCCACGGAGTTACCTTAAGAAATATCAAGTCCCCCATAGAGTACTTGATATATCTGATTTTCAGATTTGCATAAGACTTCTATCTATCAGAAGATGCCTTCAGATGATCTCAAATTAGTCTAACATTATCTTCAGTCTCGGAAACCAACTCAGGACCCAAAACCCGTCGCTCACCCAACTCAGTCTAATATAAAAGAGTATGACACTTATGACCATATAGAGCCTCGTAAGGTGCCATCTAGATGCTAGATTGGAAACTGTTATTGTAGGCGAACTCCACTAACGGTAAAAAATCCTCTGAACTACCTCAGTAATAAATCACATAGCTCCAAATCATATCCTCTAGTATATGAATCACCCTCTCAAATTGACCATCGGTCTGAGGATGGAACGCAGTACTGAAGTTCAATCTCGAACCCAGAGCCTTGTGAAGTTTCTTCTAGAACCGTGAAGTGAAGAGAGGATCCATATCAGAGATTATTGAAATTGGAACCCCATACAGTCTTACAATCTCAGAAATGTAGAGCTTCACTACCTTTTGCAGAGAGTAGTCCATCTGAACAGGAATAAAATGAGCGGACTTGGTCAAGCGAACCGTAGAACCTTTTTCCACGGAGTTAAATTAAGAAATACAAAGTCCCCCAAAGAGTACTTGATATCTCTGATTTTTAGATTTGCATAAGACTTCTATCTATCAGAAGACGCCTTCAGACGATCCCAAACTAGTCTAACATTATCTTCAGTCTCGGAAACATACTCAGCACCCAAAACCCGTCGCTCACCCAACTCAGTCTAATATAACAGAATATGACACTTATGACCATATAGAGCCTCGTAAGGTGCCATCTAGATGCTAGATTGGAAACTGTTATTGTAGGCGAACTTAACTACCGGTAAAAAATCCTCCCAACTACCTCAAAAATAAATCACATAGCTCCAAATCATATCCTCTAGTATATGCATCACCCTTTCAAATTGAACATCGGTCTGAGGATGGAACGCAGTACTGTAGTTCAATCTCGAACCCAGAGCTTTGTGTAGTTTCTTCTTAAACCGTGAAGTGAAAAGAGGATCCATATCAGAGATTATTGAAATTGGAACCCCATGCAGTCTTACAATCTCAGAAATGTAGTGCTTCACTAACTTTTGCAGAGAGTAGTCCATCTGAACAGGAATAAAATGAGTGGACTTGGTCAAGCGAACTGTAGAACCTTTTTCCACGGAGTTACCTTAAGAAATACAAAGTCCCCCATAGAGTACTTGATATCTATGATTTTCAGATTTGCATAAGACTTCTATCTATCAGAAGACGCCTTCAGACGATCCCAAATTAGTCTAAAATTATCTTCAGTCTCGGAAACCAACTCAGGACCCAAAACCCGTCGCTCACCCAACTCAGTCTAATATAATAGAGTATGACACTTATGACCATATAGAGCCTCGTAAGGTGCCATCGAGATGCTATATTGGAAACAGTTATTGTAGGCGAACTCAACTAACGGTAAAAAATCCTCCCAACTACCTCAGAAATAAATCACATAGCTCTAAATCATATCCTCTAGTATATGAATCACCCACTCAAATTGTCCATCGGTGTGAGGATGGAACGCAGTACTGAAGTTCAATCTCGAACCCAGAGCCTTGTGAAGTTTCTTCTAGAACCGTGAAGTGAAGAGAGGATCCATATCAGAGATTATTGAAATTGGAACCCCATGCAGTCTTACAATCTCAGAAATGTAGAGCTTCACTAGCTTTTGCAGAGAGTAGTCCATCTGAACAGGAATAAAATGAGCGGACTTGGTCAAGCGAACCGTAGAACCTTTTTCCACGGAGTTACCTTAAGAAATACAAAGTCTCCCATAGAGTACTTGATATCTCTGATTGTCAGATTTGCATAAGACTTCTATCTATCAGAAGACGCCTTCAGACGATCCCAAATTTGTAACAGACCAAAATTTACCCTAGTCGGGAAGTGGTTTCGGGACCACAAAACCGAGTTATGAAGATAATTAATTGTTATATTCTATGTTTATTATGTGTGTACATGCATATGTGGAAGTTTCATGCCTTAATTTTGCCAATTGCATGAGGAATTATTAAATAGGGATCAACATGAGACATGGTGAAAAATGATAGGTTAATTTTAAAGGGGTTTATTAGTGCATGTCAACACAAAGGTGGACTTGCATGTCAAATTGCCCAATTTTCCTTATAGTGGCCGGCCAAGGTGGGTTGATGATGGGCAAAATATTTGTTGAAATTGATATTGGGTTATGGGATTTAATAAATAAAAGAAAAGAATGAAAATGTGATGAAAAAAAAAGGGGCTTCATTCTTGTCTTCTTGGCCGAATTGAAGGCAGGAATAGGGGCAAAGAACTTTCGGCCATTTGAATGTTTAATAAGGTTAGTATATTGTGTTAAAGTTGTGAAATTTTAGCTTGTTTTAGGTTAATTATCATGGTTCTTACTTAGACCATGCTAATTCTTTTTAAAAAACTTTGATGGATGGATGGACTATTCGGCTATGGCTATTAAAGAAGGAATTTGATTATTTCCTTTAAGTTTTGATGGATAAAGAAACAGAAGGTTGTTGATGGAAGAAGTTAATGTGTTAAGAGATTATATGAAACTTATTCATGTTTATATATGTTATATGCATTGAAAATGGTTGATGATTTTGGAAGTGATTAGATTGAATCGGCCATGGTATATCCATAAACCCGATTTATGCTTGTTATGTGGTGGAAATTAAGGGTTAAATGTTTGAAATTTGATGTATATTAACTATAGGTAATCACATACGTAAGGTCAAATTTAATTTGGTATATTCGGCCATATAGGTGTATATGTTTGTGATACTATTTTTGTTAACTCTTGATAACCGATTAAGGGAGTAATATTGGCTTATAAGGTTGAGTTGATTCATGATGTTGTATATTAGAATCAAAAATACTCAAGACTAGGTTACCATAATAGCGATAATGCATTCGGCCTTGAAGCATTAATCGAATATGGTTAAGGTTTTGATATTTTGAACAAGGATAATTGTAAAATGGAGTGAAAACCGTTAAATTATACATAAGTATCCAGCAAGAAAATTAAACTACTAAATGTGTTTATTATAGATCAAGACATCAAAGGCAGAGAATCAAGCAAAGGCAAAGAAAAGATCATCGAGTAGCCGAGTTGGAACCGTCTTACCCAATATAAAGTAAGTCATTAAGCATATAGTTGGTATTAATTCAAATGGTCATAACGTTTATGTAATGATGCTGAATGGAATGAATAAATATATATATATGCATGTACGTATGTGGTGATCAAAGTGTTGAATGAAAAGAAAAGAGGTGAGATGTATTGAGTTGTTGATCTCGGCACTAAATGTGCGGGTATAAACATTTATGACCATGAGATTGGCGCTAAGTGTGCGGGTTTAAATTGTGCAGCACTAAGTGTGCGAATTGAATATGTAGCACTAAGTGTGCGAGTTTGACTATGTAGCACTAAGTGTGCGAGTTGACTATGTAGCACTAAGTGTGCGAGTATGATTATGTAGCACTAAGTGTGCGAGTTGATTATATAGCACTGAGTGTGCGGACTTAAGAAATATTCTTGAATCATTATGGACACTAAGTGTGCGACACTATTGAGTCGATCACGGATAGCGGATCGGGTAAGTATCTTGAGTTCATGGCTAATAGGTGCTATGTTTATATTTGGAGTTGAGCTTGGTAAGTTGAACCT
>NW_024403123.1:0-24668 GCF_007990345.1 Gossypium hirsutum | reverse complement strand
TTCCGACTAGGCACTTAGGCTGTCAACTGACAATCAATGAGCTAGATGCTCATATAATCACGAACTTGGACTAACCACAAGTTCTGATTTCAGAATTCTTAGTGAATTCACTTGTATCCTAGACTATTCCTAAGGTTCAGACGGGATTTTTGATACCCCATCTCTGTCGAACTTACTCAAAGTATCGATCTCACTATCTATATTGTCAATTGCCTATTCATAGCATAATAAGGCATAACTCAAATAGCAAATAGTTTTAAGAATTACATAACATATATCACATATTGCATATATCACTTGTCATGGATAATCATTTTCTTGCATTTCATGTAATATTCCGCCATGTCCTTTTCCACATTATATACATCATTTCATCAACTTTTCCAATATATATTAAACTATACAATATATGAAATAATAGTAAAGAATTATAATTCAATCATAAGATGTACTATTATTATCATACGGACTTACCTCAAATGCAATTTCGGCTAATTACTCCATTTAGTCCATAACCTTGTAGTTCTGATTAAGCTCATATCTCGATTCTCTTGATCTAACGTGATGAAATTCACTCATTAATCATTACATTAATTAAAAAATCTATAATTCATAATTTAGCAAACTGACTATTTGCCCTTAGACTTTACAAAAATTATAATTTGCCCTTAGACTCGTAAATCGATTTTTATCGAATTTCCTCCTTTACCAAGCCTAGCCGAATTCTTTTTATAACTATAGCAACTCACGAATTTAATTATTTCACATATTTACAACTTATTTACAACTTACAAAATAGCCATTTATAGGTGTTTTCATTCAAACTTCTTTCACAAAAGTTGTTTATTACACAACCAAGACTCATTTTCTTCCATAAAAATTCAGCAAACAACATAAATTTTCTCATGGGAAAATCCTAAACTTTCAACCATTTTGCAAAATAGTCCCCCTTTAGTTAGCTCATGCTACAAGGGCCCCAAAAACACAAAAATCAACAAAAATAATCATCAAAATCACTTATTTGCAAGGGATTAAAGTTGCTGAAATTTTGAGCTCTCAAAACCCCTATTTTGCTGGTATTTTCGGTGGAGAAAGGAAGAAAGATGAAAAGATGACATCTTTTTTTCTTTTATTTTAATACCAAATAAGGTACCTAATACCCACCAATTTTGACTTTTCAATTTCTTTGTAACACCCGTACCAGAGTCCGTCGCCGGAGTCGGACACGAGGGTTTGCAGACTTAAATCACTTCTTTGCACAATCCATTTTAAATTTTCCAGGCAAGCTGGCTAACTGTGTCACTGTCACCTTAAAAATCTATTCTTGAGTTTCAAAACTCAAAAATCAGCTTCGTGATTTTTCCCTGAAACTAGACTCATATATGCATCTACAAATTTTTTCTAGAATTTTGGTCAGGCAAATTAGTACAGTTTATTAGTCAAAGTCTCCCATGTTACAGGGATCGACTACACTGACCTTTGCGCATTACGACTTGGATATCTCCCTGTACAGGGCTTCAATACTGATATCGTTTGTTTCTATAGAAACTAGACTCAAAAAGGAATCTATGAATATATGGCATGACTTCTAATTATCTCTGGTTAATGTATAATGAATTCCAAATTCGGAACAGGGAATCCAGAAACCGTTCTGGCCCTGTCTCACGAGAACCTGAATATCTCTTAACATACTGTCCATATGATCGTTTCGTTACTTTCCTATGAAAATAGATTCATCAAGGTTCGTTTACATAATTTATTCACTATTTAATTCCATTCCTACTATTTTAGTGATTTTTCACATCCACATCACTGCTGCTGCCAGCATCTGTTTTTTTAAGGTAAACTTTACCTATTTCATGATCCTCCATGGATCAACTAAAGTTTGTCATACATATTCCAAAAGTGATCAAGAATAACACTTCCCATGGCTAACCGTTACCAACATTTCCATACCTCTCGACGGACAACATACAAAACGATTATAATGCTATGATCAAAGTATATTAAGCTATTTTCGCATGGCTATCCAAATTTACACAAAACTGAAGGGTACATGACCAACAACAAAAGGGTAGTCCTATACATGCCATTTCAAAGTTCAACCAAAATTGTACCAAAAGGGGGCTTTGATAGTGTGGGAGACTTCGACTTCCAAAAATCCCGAGTCCGATAGCTGACGATCCAAATCTATAAAACAGAGAAACAAAGAAACGGAGTAAGCAATTTATGCTTAGTAAGTTTTGAGCAAGGGATCCCAGCACAACAAAAGTATAGCATTCATATAGCTAAACGGATAATTTCATATGCACAAATTTTCAATATCATACTTACTTCACATTACCAACCCTTATGTTCATACACAAAAGATCAACTTAGCCAAAGGCCGGTAGCTCATTTATCGACTGAGCGAATACAGATTTGTAAGGGATCAACTAATTCAAAGCACACACGAAACATACCTCATCGCTGGGATTTACGAGCGTATTAATTTAAATTTTACAGCAAGATCGCTCGTTCCCAAATCAAGCATCTTCGGGGTTTAGCCGGATATAACCACTCGCACAAGGCCTTCGGGTCTTAACCCAGATATGGTCACTAGCATAAATGCCTTCGGGACTTAGCCGGATATAATCGCTAGCACAAATGCCTTCGGATCTTAGTCAAGATGTAGTCGCTTAGCACAAAAGCCTTCGGGACTTAGCCCGGATATCATTCGAGTAACCATGCACATATATCAATAAATCATGACACATTCATATTTCATTTTCATTACCAAAGCTCAAACACAAGACACTTATCACATTTACAATTTCGGCTCAATAGCCACATATAAGAGCATGATTTTGATTTACTTAAGACATAATCTAATCGAATCATAATTTAAGTCCCATTACTCAAAAACTTACCTCGGATGTTGTCGAACGATTCCGATGGCTATTCGACCACTTTTTCCTTCCCTTTATCGGATTTAGTTCCCATTTGCTCTTGAGCTTAATTTAACAAATAAATTGATTTAATCATTAGACATTAAAGTCACATATGTATGGAATCATGAATCAAACTCAACACATTAGTTAATACTCTCCTTAGCCGAATTTTCTAAGTCAAGATAAAGCCTTCAATATGCTTACCTATGGCCGAACAACACATCAACCTATGTACTCATTCATGTGGCCGATTATGCATGTCTATGTTGAGGCCAGTTATATACTCAATACCACACACAAATGGCATACCTTTTACTAACTAATGCATTACATATTATAACTCAATACGCATCCATCATGTACTCCATAACCGAAACACCATCATATGTAAATATATAACTTGAGATATTGTATATGTCATACCAATACGTCATGTGCAAACATATATATATGTGCAAGAGCCGAATCTCAAAGTTGATTATAACTAAACATGAACATAAATCCAAAACACAAATCTTACCTACCATGCAATAAGCATAAATCATACCTATGGATATACCATGGCCGAATACATCACAACACCATACCATTTCAATTTGGTCATGGTTAAACAAAGAACTTAATGTCTCACTCAAAAATGCTAAAAAGAAAATCCAAGAGTCATCAATCCACCATCACATGTATCATTAACAAGCTTCATATTTAGCATGCAATGGCATTAACACAAAATCCACCTAGGCCGAATATCATCCCATGACATAGCAAAGATTTGAACCATGGGCTAATTAGAACTCAAGCTAGCAACTAAAAACATGCATGAATCTCATGGCACAACCTCAAACATACCTTAATCTAGATACAAGTATCGCCAAACCTCCTCCTAATCCTCTTCCAAACCAAACATGAAGCAAGAACTCCTTCCTCCTTCCTTAGAATTTTCGGCCAAAAGAAATGAATTCCTCCTTCCTTAGAATTTTCGGCCAAAAGAAATGAAAAAGGATGAACAATTTTTTTTTTCTTTTCTTTAACTCACGGCAATGGGGGGAACACTCACACACATTCTTTCTTTCTTTTTTCCATTTCTTTATTACCCATACTCCTTATTTTATTTTTCCTAACATACCTCACTAACATAACATGTTTGTGACATGTTTCCACTCATAGCATGGCCGGCCACTACTAATTAGGGGGGAAATTTGACATGCAAGTCCTCCCTTTTTATTACATGCACTATTAGATCCTTATAGATTAGCCTATCACATTTCAAAAGTGTCACACAAATCCTACTAACTGAATTCACATGCAATCGACTAAATCGAAGCTTGAAATTTTCACACATTCATAATTACATATTCTAGACAATAAATATCACATTCAAACATTTCGGTGACTCGGTTTAGCGGTCCCGAAACCACTTCCCAACTAGGGTCAATTTTGGGCTGTCACATTCTTTCTATCTATGGCCGGCCAAGCACCCTTTTTAGGGTCTATTTGCACTTTAAACACCCCAAATTTTGGTTCTCTAGCTATTTAACATATTTAGCTAGCAAAACAAAACTTTTGCCTTTATGCAATTTAGTCCTTTTTTGCAATTAAGTATGAAATCGCTAAAATTATTTCACCAAAATTTTCATCCACTCATATAATCATCGCTCAACAAGTACCACAAATTCTCGGATTTCCATGATGCCAACATACAGCTTTATATCATCATTTTGTCCATCCTCGAAACGTTTACACACCACAGCTTCTGAAGAAATGCATTCTCGCGCATATCGGCTAAGCCTCACAAATTTTCGTTCATAGTCGGTAACCGACATGGAACCTTGTTTGAGTTCAAGAAATTCCTTCCGTTTTTGGTCAATGAATCTCTGACTGATATACTTTTTACGAAACTTGGTTTGGAAAAACTCCCAAGTTACTTGCTCTCTAGGCACAACAGAAGTCAACGTATTCAACCAATAGTAGGCAGAATCACGTAGCAAGGAGATAGTACACTTTAGGCACTCATCGGGTGTGCAAGATAGCTCGTCGAGTACCCGGATAGTGTTGTCCAACCAAAATTCAGCTTGCTCGGCATCATCGCTGTCCGTAGCTTTAAATTCAGTAGCCCCGTGTTTTTGGATTCTGTCAACTGGGGGCTTATTTGACCTTATTTGGTCAGTTGCCGGAGGTATTGTAGGTGCGGGGGTGGCATTAGTCGGGAATGGAGGTTGTGGAACAGCCGTATTAGTTCGAATGTATAGGTTGAACCAATCATTCATTACGCTATAGAAAGCTTGTCTAGCTTCGTCATTCGGATTACAAGCAATCGGTTTAGAGTCCGCCAGAGCTGTCCCTTGTGCGGGAGCAGGCGCCACACTCTCAAGATCATCAGCTACCGCTCGGTCGGGATCGGGATCCATTACTATAAATAAACACATTTTCAATCGTCAGAAATCACCACACTATCAAATAATCACAAAATGGCATGTATAGCTAGACCCAAACGTATTACGGTAGTCCTAGAATCGACTAAACCGTAGCTCTAATACCAATAAAATTGTAACACCCCGTACCCGAGTCCGTCGCCGGAGTCGGACACGAGGGGTTTGCAGACTTAAATCACTTCTTTGCACAATCCATTTTAAATTTTCCAGGCAAGCTGGCTAACTGCGTCACTGTCACCTTAAAAATCATATCTTAGGTTTCACAACTCGAAAATCAGCTTCGTGATTTTTCCCTGAAACTAGACTCATATATGCATATACAAATTTTTTTTCTAGAATTTTTGGTCCGGCCAATTAGTACATTTTATTAGTCAAAGTCTCCCATGTTATAGGGATCGACTACACTGACCTTTGCGCATTACGACTTGGATATCTCCCTATACAGGGATTCAATACTGATGTCGTTTGTTTCTATAGAAACTAGGATCAAAAAGAAATCTATGCATATATGGAATGACTTCTAATTATCTCTGGTTAATTTATAATGAATTTCCAAAGTCGGAACAGGGAATCCAGAAACCGTTCTGGCCCTGTCTCACGAGAACCTGAATATCTCTTAACATACTGTCCATATGATCATTTCTTTACTTTCCTATGAAAATAGATTCATCAAGGTTCGTTTACATAATTTATTCACTATTTAATTCCATTCCTACTATTTTTAGTGATTTTTCACATCCACATCACTGCTGCTGCCAGCATCTGTTTTTTTAAGGTAAACTTTACCTATTTCATGATCCTCCATGGATCAACTAGAGTTTGTCGTACATATTCCAAAAGTGATCAAGAATAACCCTTCCCATGGCTAACCGTTACCAACATTTCCATACTTCTCGACGGACAACATACAAAATGATTATAATGCTATGATCAAAGTATACATATACCTCTCGATGGACAACATACAAATAAATTGATTTAATCATTTGAGCATCGAAAAGAGGAACTCAAGGTACTTGGCCCACATATATTCATTAGACATTAAAGTCACATATGTACGGAATCATGAATCAAACTCAACACATTAGTTAATACTCTCCTTAGCCGAATTTTCTAAGTCAAGATAAAGCCTTCAATATGCTTACCTATGGCCAAACAACACATCAACCTATGTACTCATTCATGTGGCCGATTATGCATGTCTATGTTGAGGCCAATTATATACTCAATACCACACACAAATGGCATACCTTTTACTAACTAATGCATTACATATTATAACTCAATACGCATCCATCATGTACTCCATAACCAAAACACCATCATATGTAAATATATACCTTGAGATATTGTATATGTCATAGCAATACGTCATGTGTAAACATATATATATGTGCAAGAGCCGAATCTCAAAGTTGATTATAACTAAATATGAACATAAATCCAAAACACAAATCTTACCTACCATGCAATAAGCATAAATCATACTTATGGATATACCATGGCCGAATACATCACAACACCATACCATTTCAATTTTGGTCATGGTTAAACAAAGAACTTAATGTCTCACTCAAAAAAGCTAAAAGAAAATCCAAGAGTCATCAATCCACCATCACATGTATCATTAACAAGCTTCATATTTAGCATGCAATGGCATTAACACAAAATCCACCTAGGCCGAATATCATCCCCATGACATAGCAAAGATTTGAACCATGGGCTAATTAGAACTCAAGCTAGCAACTAAAAACATGCATGAATCTCATGGCACAACCTCAAACATACCTTAATCTAGATACAAGTATGGCCAAACCTCCTCCTAATCCTCTTCCAAACCAAACATGAAGCAAGAACTCCTTCCTCCTTCCTTAGAATTTTCGGCCAAAAGAAATGAATTCCTCCTTCCTTAGAATTTTCGGCCAAAAGAAATGAAAAAGGATGAACAATTTTTTTTTCTTTTCTTTAACTCACGGCAATGGGGGGGAACACTCACACACATTCTTTCTTTTTTTTTCCATTTCTTTATTACCCATACTCCTTATTTTATTTTTCCTAACATACCTCACTAACATAACATGTTTGTGACATGTTTCCACTCATAGCATGGCCGGCCACTACTAATTAGGTGGAAATTTGACATGCAAGTCCTCCCTTTTTATTACATGCACTATTAGATCCTTATAGATTAGCTTATCACATTTCAAAAGTGTCACACAAATCCTACTAACTGAATTCACATGCAATCGACTAAATCGAAGCTTGAAATTTTCACACATTCATAATTACATATTCTAGACAATAAATATCACATTCAAACATTTCGGTGACTCGGTTTAGCGGTCTCGAAACCACTTCCCGACTAGGGTCAATTTTGGGCTGTCACAACTCTCCCCCACTTAAGAAATTTTCGTCCCCGAAAATCTTACCGGTAAATAAGTTTGGGTATCGTTCTTTCATGCATTCTCGGTTTCCCAAGTAGCTTCTTCGACTCCGTGTTTGAGCCATAACACCTTTACTAATGGAACCCTTTTGTTTCGCAACTCTTTCACTTCACGAGCTAGGATACGAATCGGTTCTTCTTCATAACTCAAGTCAGATTGAATTTCAACTTCTGATGGATTAATCACGTGTGACGGATCAGATCTATAACATCAAAGCATCGAAACATGAAAGACGTCGTGAATCTTTTCAAGTTCAGGGGGCAAAATCAATCTATACGCAACTGGACCAACTCGTTCGGAGATTTCGTACGGCCCAATGAATCTCGGACTCAACTTGCCCTTACGGCCAAATCTGAGTACCTTTTTCCAAGGCGAAACTTTAAGAAACACTTTATCTCCCACCTGATATTCAATGTCTTTTCGTTTCAAATCCGCATACGATTTCTGACGATCTGTGGCTGCCTTCAGACTTTCACGGATTACCTTTACTTTCTGTTCGGCATCTTTAATCAAATCAACTCCGAAAATTTTACTTTCACCGAGCTCGGTCCAAAACAATGGTGTACGGCATTTACGACCGTACAAAGCCTCGTAAGGTGCCATCTTAATACTTGATTGAAAACTATTGTTGTAAGCGAATTCAATCAAAGGTAAATACCGTTCCCCTGAACTACTGAACTCGAGGATGCAACATCTCAACATATCCTTAAGTATCTGAATTATCCGCTCGGATTGACCATCGGTTTGGGGGTGAAAAGCATTGCTAAAATGCAGCTTGGTACCCAAAGCTTCTTGTAATTTCTTCCAAAGTCGTGAGGTGAATCTCGGATCTCTATCCGACACGATAGAAATAGGTACCCCGTGTAATCTCACAATCTGAGAAACGTACAATTCAGCTAGTTTATCCAATGAAAAATCCGTACGCACGGGGATAAAGTGAGCCGACTTAGTCAGTCTATCAACAACAACCCAAATCGCATCCTTCTTACTTGCTGACAATGGCAGTCCGAACACAGAGTCCATTGTGACTCGATCCCATTTCCACTCGGGTATCATGATCGGCTGAAGTAATCCTGAAGGCACTTGATGTTCCGCTTTCACTTGTTGACATATTAAACATCTTGAAACAAAGTCGGAGATGGCTCGTTTCATACCATGCCACCAAAACCGACGTTTCAAATCGTTGTACATTTTCGTACTCCCCGGGTGAATTGACATTCGGCTACAATGGGCTTCGTTCAGAATCATCGAAATGAGTTCCGAATTCCTTGGCACACACAAACGACTTCTGAACCTCAAACAATCATCATCATCAATTTGAAACTCCGATTCCTTATTCGGAACACACTCAGCCCGTTTTGCAACCAATTCATCGTCGACTTTCTGAGCTTCACGAATTTGAGGAATCAATAATGGTTCGGCCTTTAATTCAGCTACTAACACATTGTCGGGTAGAACAGACAAGAGTACATTCATCGCTCGTAAAGCAAACAGTGATTTTCGGCTTAAGGCGTCCGCAACTACATTAGCCTTTCCCGGGTGATAGTCAATGACAAGCTCATAATCCTTTAACAACTCGAGCCAACGTCTTTGTCGCAGATTTAAGTCTCTTTGAGTCATCAAATATTTGAGACTTTTGTGATCCGAAAATACATGGCACTTTTCACCAAATAAGTAATGTCACCATATTTTTAAAGCGAATACGATGACAGCTAGTTCGAGATCATAGGTCGGATAATTTTTCTCATGTGGCTTTAATTTCTCGACGCATAGGCCACAACTCGACCTTCTTGCATCAATACGCAACCTAACCCAAGTAGGGACGCATCACATAAATGACAAACTCTTTGCCTGATTCGGGCTGCACTAGAATGGAGCTTCGGTCAAATAAGTTTTCAGTTGATCAAAACTTTTCTGACATTTTTCCGTCCATTCGAACTTAACATCTTTTTGAAGTAGCTTCGTCATCGGTGTGGCTATCATCGAGAAACCTTTACAAACCGTCGGTAGTAACCGGCAAGTCCCAAAAAGCTCCGAACCTCAGTAATATTTCTCGGAGGCTTCCAGTTAGTATGGCTAAATTTTGTTCGGGTCAACTCGAATACCCGATGCGGATACACGTGGCCCAAGAAGCTAACCTCTCTTACCCAAACTCACACTTATGAACTTAGCATATAACTGCTTATCCCGTAAAATTTGCAACACTAATCTCAGGTGCTAGCATGTTCGGTCTCATCTCTTGAATAGACCAAGATGTCATCAATAAACACAACTACGAACCGATCCAAATACTATCTGAAGATCCGATTCATCAAGTCCATAAATACCGCAGGGGCATTAGTGAGCCCAAACAACATCACTAAGAACTCGTAGTGGCGTATCTCATTCTGAAAGCAGTTTTGGGTATATCCGAATCTCGAATTCGCAACTGATAATAACCCGATCTCAAATCTATCTTTGAAAACACTGAGGCTCCCTTTAGTTGATCAAACAAATCATCAATACGCGGTATCGGATATTTATTCTTTATTGTCACTTTATTCAGCTGACGATAGTCGATGCACAACCTCATGGTTCCGTCCTTCTTCTTCACAAACAATACTGGTGCACCCCAAGGTGAGAAACTTGGTCGAGCGAAACCTCTATCAGTCAACTCTTGCAACTGAGCTTTCAACTCCTTTAACTTGGTTGGTGCCATACGATACGGAGCTATTGAAATTGGCGTAGTTCCAGGTACAAGCTCAATACCAAAATCTACCTCCCGAACAGGTGGTAAACCCGGTAATTCTTCAGGAAAAACATCCGGGTATTCACAAACCACCGGCACAGATTCGGGTTTCTTTTCTAATTCTTTGTCATCAAGTACATACGCAAGGTATGCTTCGCACCCTTTTCTTACATATTTCTGGGCCAACATTGAGGATTTACAGCTGGCAACCCATCCAAGTCCGTAGACTCAACTCGGATCATCTCGTTATTTGCGCACCTCAAATCCATAGTCTTGCTTTTGCAATTCACAACCGCATCATGCACGGTCAACCAATCCAAACCAAGAATAACATCAAATTCATCAAACGGCAAAAGCATCAAGTCCGCCGGAAAACAGGAACTTCGAATCACTAGGGGACATTTCTTACACACTTTGTCGACAAGCACGTAACGACCCAAGGGATTTGACACCCGAATTACGAACTCAGTAGACTCAATAGGTAAAGTCTTACTGGATGCTAAGGTTTCGCATATATAAGAATGAGTAGATCCAGGGTCAATCAAAGCAATCACATTAGTATCAAAGAGAGTAAAAGTACCGGTAATAACATCTGGCGAGGAAGCATCCTCACGTGCGCGTATAGCATAAGCCCTAGCAGGAGCGCGAGCCTCGAATCTGGTCGTAGCATCTCTAGATCCTCTCTGACCACCACTAGCATTGCCCATATTTTAGATGGTCTACCTCGAGCAGTGGTAGACCCGGTTTCCCACTCTGATTTACATTCTGTTCAGACAACCTCGGGCAATCTTTAATGAAGTGGTCAACTGATCCGCACTTGTAACAGGAGCGGTCATGGAATCTACAACTCCCGAATGCCATTTACCGCAATATTGACATTCCGTTCTGTCCCGACGATCATTTACAACACTGGCGACCGAAGTGACTCGTGTGCTCACAGGGGGTCGATCGCGATCTCGTCTAGAGAAACCCGAAGTGTCCCTAGACCGGCCTAAGTCATCTCTAAATTTCTTCGATGACTGTGGGAAGGGCTTCCCGAAGACCTCTTACGAAACTCCTTTGCTCCCATATCAGCTTTTCTTTCTCCATACTTAGCTCCTCGGCTTTACAAGCTGCTCAACGAGTACCACAAATTCTCGGATTTCCAAGATGCCAACATACAGCTTTATATCATCATTTAGTCCATCCTCGAAACGTTTACACATCACAGCTTCTGAAGAAATGCATTCTCGCGCATATCGGCTAAGCCTCACAAATTTTCGTTCATAGTCGGTAACCGACATGGAACCTTGTTTGAGTTCAAGAAATTCCTTCCGTTTTGGTCAATGAATCTCTGACTGATATACTTTTTCCGAAACTCAGTTTGGAAAAACTCCCAAGTTACTTGCTCTCTAGGCACAACAGAAGTCAACGTATTCCACCAATAGTAGGCAGAATCACGTAGCAAGGAGATGTACACTTTAGGCACTCATCGGGTGTGCAAGATAGCTCGTCGAGTACCCGGATAGTGTTGTCCAACCAAAATTCAGCTTGCTCGGCATCATCGCTGTCCGTAGCTTTAAATTCAGTAGCCTCGTGTTTTCGGATTCTGTCAACTGGGGGCTTATTTGACCTTATTTGGTCAGTTGCCGGAGGTATTGTAGGTGCGGGGGTGGCATTAGTCGGGAATGGAGGTTGTGGAACAGCCGTATTAGTTCGAATGTATTGGTTGAACCAATCATTCATTACGCTATAGAAAGCTTGTCTAGCTTCGTCATTCGGATTACTAGCAATCGGTTAAGAGTCCGCCGGAGCTGTCCCTTGTGCGGGAGCAGGCGCCACACTCTCAAGATCATCAGCTACCGCTCGGTCGGGATCGGGATCCATTACTATAAATAAACACATTTTCAATCGTCAAAAATCACCACACTATCAAATAATCACAAAATGGCATGTATAGCTAGACCCAAACGTATTACGGTAGTCCTAGAATCGACTAAACCGTAGCTCTGATACCAATAAAATTGTAACACCCCGTATCCGAGTCCGTCGCCGGAGTCGGACACGAGGGGTTTGCAGACTTAAATCACTTCTTTGCACAATCCATTTTAAATTTTCCAGGCAAGCTGGCTAACTGCGTCACTGTCACCTTAAAAATCATATCTTGAGTTTCACAACTCGAAAATCAGCTTCGTGATTTTTCGCTGAAACTAGACTCATATATGCATCTACAAATTTTTTTCTAGAATTTTTGGTTGGACAAATTAGTACAGTTTATTAGTCAAATTCTCCCATGTTACAGGGATCGACTACACTTCCCTTTTCGCATTACGACTTGGATATCTCCCTGTACAGGGCTTCAATACTGATGTCGTTTGTTTCTATAGAAACTAGACTCAAAAAGGAATCTATGCATATATGGAATGACTTCTAATTATCTCTGGTTAATTTATAATGAATTTCCAAAGTCGGAACAGGTAATCCAGAAACCGTTCTGGCCCTGTCTCACGAGAACCCGAATATCTCTTAACATACTGTCCATATGATCGTTTCGTTACTTTCCTATGAAAATAGATTCATCAAGGTTCGTTTACATAATTTATTCACTATTTAATTCCATTCCTACTATTTTAGTGATTTTTCACCACATCACTGCTGCTGCCAGCATCTGTTTTTTTAAGGTAAACTTTACCTATTTCATGATCCTCCTTGGATCAACTAGAGTTTGTCATACATATTCCAAAAGTGATCAAGAATAACCCTTCCCATGGCTAACCGTTACCAACATTTCCATACCTCTCGACGAACAACATACAAAACGATTATAATGCTATGATCAAAGTATATTTAAGCCATTTTCGCATGGCTATCCAAATTTACACAAAACCGAAGGGTACATGACCAACAACAAAAGGGTAGTCCTATACATGCCATTTCAAAGTTCAACCAAAATTGTACCAAAAGGGGGCTTTCATAGTGTGGGAGACTTCGACTTCCAAAAATCCCGAGTCCGATAGCTGACGAGCCAAAATCTATAAAACAGAGAAACAAAGAAATGGAGTAAGCAATTTATGCTTAGTAAGTTTTGAGCAAGGGATTCCAGCACAACAAAAGTATAGCATTCATATAGCTAAACGGATAATTTCATATGCACAAATTTTCAATATCATACTTACTTCACATTACCAACCCTTATGTTCATACACAAAAGATCAACTTAGCCAAAGGCCGGTAGCTCATTTATCGACTGAGCGAATACAGATTTGTAAGGGATCAACTAATTCAAAGCACACACGAAACATACCTCATCGCTGGGATTTTACGAGCGTATTAATTTAAATTTTTACAGCAAGATCGCTCGTTCCCAAATCAAGCATCTTCGGGGTTTAGCCGGATATAACCACTCGCACAAGGCCTTCGGGTCTTAACCCGGATATGGTCACTAGCATAAATGCCTTCGGGACTTAGCCCGGATATAGTCGCTAGCACAAATGTCTTCGGATCTTAGTCCGGATGTAGTTGCTTAGCACAAAAGCCTTCGGGACTTAGCCCTGATATCATTCGAGTAACCATGCACATATATCAATAAATCATGACACATTCATATTTCATTTTCATTACCAAAGCTCAAACACAAGACACTTATCACATTTACAATTTCGGCTCAATAGCCACATATAAGAGCATGATTTTGATTTACTTAAGACATAATCTAATCGAATCATAATTTAAGTCCCATTACTCGAAAACTTACCTCGGATGTTGTCGAACGATTCCGATGGCTATTCGACCACTTTTTCCTTCCCTTTATCGGATTTAGTTCCCCTTTGCTCTTGAGCTTAATTTAACAAATAAATTGATTTAATCATTTGAGCATCGAAAAGAGGAACTCAAGGTACTTGGCCCACATATATTCATTAGACATTAAAGTCACATATGTACGGAATCATGAATCAAACTCAACACATTAGTTAATACTCTCCTTAGCCGAATTTTCTAAGTCAAGATAAAGCCTTCAATATGCTTACCTATGGCCGAACAACACATCAACCTATGTACTCATTCATGTGGCCGATTATGCATGTCTATGTTGAGGCCAATTATATACTCAATACCACACACAAATGGCATACCTTTTACTAACTAATGCATTACATATTATAACTCAATACGCATCCATCATGTACTCCATAACCGAAACACCATCATATGTAAATATATACCTTGAGATATTGTATATGTCATACCAATACGTCATGTGCAAACATATATATATATGTGCAAGAGCCGAATCTCAAAGTTGATTATAACTAAACATGAACATAAATCCAAAACACAAATCTTACCTACCATGCAATAAGCATAAATCATACTTATGGATATACCATGGCCGAATACATCACAACACCATACCATTTCAATTTTGGTCATGGTTAAACAAAGAACTTAATGTCTCACTAAAAAATGCTAAAAAGAAAATCCAAGAGTCATCAATCCACCATCACATGTATCATTAACAAGCTTCATATTTAGCATGCAATGGCATTAACACAAAATCCACCTAGGCCAAATATCATCCCCATGACATAGCAAAGATTTGAACCATGGGCTAATTAGAACTCAAGCTAGCAACTAAAAACATGCATGAATCTCATGGCACAACCTCAAACATACCTTAATCTAGATACAAGTATGGCCAAACCTCCTCCTAATCCTCTTCCAAACCAAACATGAAGCAAGAACTCCTTCCTCCTTCCTTAGAATTTTCGGCCAAAAGAAATGAATTCCTCTTTCCTTAGAATTTTCGGCCAAAAGAAATGAAAAAGGATGAACAAATTTTTTTTTCTTTTCTTTAACTCACGGCAATGGGGGGGAACACTCACACACATTCTTTTTTTTTCCATTTCTTTATTACCCATACTCCTTATTTTATTTTCCTAACATACCTCACTAACATAACTTGTTTGTGACATGTTTCCACTCATAGCATGGCCGGCCACTACTAATTAGGGGGGAAATTTGACATGCAAGTCCTCCCTTTTTATTACATGCACTATTAGATCCTTATAGATTAGCCTATCACATTTCAAAAGTGTCACACAAATCCTACTAACTGAATTCACATGCAATCGACTAAATCGAAGCTTGAAATTTTCACACATTCATAATTACATATTCTAGACAATAAATATCACATTCAAACATTCAGTGACTCGGTTTAGCGGTCCCGAAACCACTTCCCGACTAGGGTCAATTTTGGGTTGTCACAATTCTTGTCCCGTTTTTAACAATTTTTACATTTTTGAGTTCGTTGTAACTTGATTTAGCTATTTCAAGGACTAATTTAAAGAAAGTTAAAGTTTAAAATTTTACCCATGTTGAATATGCTTGTATTTTGATGTTTGATGGTAGAAAAAGCATTTTTGATGTTTGTTAAACAATTTTTGTAAAGTGATTTTCAGTAAAAATGTCAAATCGGGACTTATTTGTAAAAGTCTATAAAATGTATAGAAAAGTGAATAAATGAAAAATGTGGGCTGTTATGAGTACAAACAACAATTGGCTAGGCTTGGGTTGTGAAGAAATTGAATGAAATTCATTTTACGAGTCTAGGAACTAAATTGTAAAATGTTAAAAAGTTAGGGGAAAAATGTTAATTTTGCCATAATATGTTTTTGGGCTGAATTGAATAATGTGATGATTAAATAAGGTAAATGTGGTATTATAGATCAAGAAAAATGAAGTTCAGGTCTAGATCGAGGGAAAACAAACTAATTGACGAATAGATCTCTTTGGTCATTTTTGTAACCAATGTAAGTTTGTATGTTAATTAAGCTTTACTCTAAATGTATTTTAAATGCTTTAATCTATGCATAAATTGTAAAATTGACCTTACTGACATATTTGACGATGATTTGGCAAGTGAGAAATCCCAACCGAACCTTAGGAATAGATTAGGATACAAGTGACATGTACTAGGGTTTTATGTTATGTGATCTGGGTGCTGGTCCTATACGTCTTACAAGTAGCTGAGTATACTGGCATATGTTGCGGTTACTTGACAACTTGTGTGAGCAGCACAGAGTAGCTACGTCTTGACTGACAGCTTATGTGAGCAGGCCCATTAATGGGTAGAGAGCGAGCATATATGTGATATGAGATAAAGGTAGCAATGGCTACATATTTGGCACCTTGTGTGCAAGATTTCCCGAGTATCCGACATTATTATTCCGAGTGGTTCATTGGGTATGGCGAAGATGAGAATGAGTATGAAACCATTATGAGTGGTACAGGTATGTGCACAAAACTTATGATTGTTAAATTCGTGAAACGATGAACTTAAGGTAAGTCGTGATGGAATGAATTATGATCTTGAGAATATGGTAAAACACATTATCTTATGTTATATTACTTGCATGTTAATGTATGGTAAGGTTAGCTTATTTCTTTCATACGAGCTTACTAAGTTATATAGCTTCCTCTGTTTTATTTTCCATGTTTTATAGTGTCACCAAGCTACCTCGGGTTGGAGATTGCCGGAGTTCGCATCACACTATCAAATCTTTATTTTGGGTACTGATGATTTTAACCATTTTGAGAATATGGCATGTATAGGGACTTGGTCATTTTGTTATATGTGTCATTATGATTTGGCCAAATGTATTGGCTTGTAATTGTGAAAGGCTTGATGTGGTATTAGGCCATGTAACTTCGCTCATTTTGATTGAATTGGTTGTAAGCTTATATATATATGTGATTTGGTTTGGTAGAACATGATGTAGAAAACATGTTGAGTGCGGATAATGAAATGACATGAATTGGTCTTGTTTTGTTGATGTATTAGTTGTCCAAGTGTGCTGTGAATTATGCCTTGAACTTGTTCATGTTTAGGTGTAAATGAGGGTGACAAATGGCTTCGTAAATAAACTTTATTTTGTCCACTCAGGTAGACACACAAGCGTGTGTCTAGGCGTGTGTGACACACTGCTTGCCCCATGGGCATGTGTTCCGGCCTTGTGTCCCCTGCACCTTAATTTTGAGAAACAGAATGCTTAGAATTGAGCACACAAGCAGAGACACGGGCATGTGTCTCAACCATGTGTGGGACACAGCCTCAGGCACGAATGTGTGAAGTCTGCACCTATTTTATGTAAATTAAATTAACCACACGACCTAGCACATGGGCGTGTGACATGGCCGAGTGACCTCAATTTGTTCATGCTTTGTAAAATAGAGAGTTACACGGGTTAGGGATACGGGTGTGTGTGACCACACGGCTTGCCCACATGGGCATGTCCCAAACCACACAAGCGTGTGACCCTTGTGCATGGCAAAATTTTTCTAAGTTTTGTAAAATTTTCTTAAGTACTCAATTTAGTCCTGAACCACTTTCAAAGCATGTTTTGGGCCTCGTAGGCTCGCTTTAGGAACTTTATGTTTGAATGCAAATGATTTTAATTTGGATGAAAGTTTATGACTCGGAATTGTATTTTTGCTTGTGATGTGAGTCCGATAATGCCTCGTATCTTGTTCTAGCATTGAATATGGATAAGGGGTGTTACACCTAGTGCCACCCTATGCTGCTCCGTGAACTGAGGCTTGTGCATTACTTTCAACTTCATCGGAGCCAGCTTGGTTTGATGTCATTTCTATATGAAAGCATAGTTCAAAACATGTCAGGAGTTATCACACTATTAGAGGTTATATAATGGCATGTATTTCTAGACTCGTACGCGCTACATTTAGTTCGAGAATTAACTAAACCATAGACCTAATACCAATAAATATAACACCCCTAATCCATATCCGTTGCCGAAATATGGTTACGGAGCATTATCGCAAAAATGTAACTTAAAACATTCAATCACATACATTTCATGAATCATATCTAAATTGATTCAAACACATGTATATCATACCTATTTCAAGCCCTCAAGGCCTCAGAAACAGTTTAGAAATGATTCGGGGATAAATTGGAAACATTTAGAATTTTATAGAAAAGATAGAAAATTTACACTGTAGGGGTCAAACGGCCGTGTGGCCAGGCCGTGTGTCTCACACAACTAAGACACATGCCCATGTCTCAAGCTGTGTGGACATTTAAAGTAGGGACACACAGCCGTGTCTCAGGCCGTGTCCATGCCCGTGTAACTCTTTGACTTATGTCACATGGCCAAGCCGCATGCCCATGTCCCAGGATGTGTGCTAGGCCATGTAACTACCTGACTCGCAATCCTTTGAAACCTATAGGGGACACACGGCTGAGACACACGCCCGTGTCTTTGGCCGTGTGGACGAGAAATAAGCCAATTTCACCCTAAACAGACACACACCCACAAGCCATTTTGTACATATCACCAAGCCTTTAAAACATACCTAAACATGATTAACAATGACTAAACCATTGATCCATTAACCCATACAACCAATAGGCCAAAAGGCACTTCAATCACAAATCATCAAATCAACCAAAGCATAAACACATTTGGCATAAATCATCCACACAAAACTACCTATTTTCATTCCAAGCCATGGCACAATTAACCATATGCCAAACCACATCTAAACATACCAAATTGGTCTTTTAAAATCATGCATGCACTTGACTATTTCAACATTAGCTATCAAAGCACCAAAATGTCAAAATGTCATCAACCATTTAACCACATATTTACATGTCAAACACAACAACTAGATCAACAAACATAATTCACCTATACATGCCATTATAACCATGACTCAAAACATTAAAATCTATCGATTTAGTCATTGGATAATATAATAGGTCTCCAACGAGCTTCCAATCTGAAGAGGCTTCTGATTATCTATAAAACTTGGGAAAGGAGATTATGTAAGCATATAATGCTTAGTAAGTTTGTATAACATAAAACACAACTTACCATTTCATTTCACAACATTAAAACTTAACATGGCATAATCCAACTTTTAGCTTGGCACAAGCCTACGCACCAACACAAACATGTTAGCATACTTAAACATAATTCATATGAATTAACACGGATAACCATTAAACTTGAGCTTAATTCAATTGGATTTACCATCCATCATAACATAACATTTTTCTATGTAGCTCATCATTTCAATGTATTTCATACATACATGTCTTGGTTCATATTGAACACTTACCATATTCTTTCAAGTTCATGCCCGTTGAACCGTTAGAATATCATTGGATACGCGGGATAGCTCACACGAAGTGTGCTAATGATGTAATCATAATCTTTCCTTTCATATATATAGTTGCTCACATGAGCTATGAAATAGGTATGCTCACACGAGCTATGGGTCAAATGCAAGATACACAGTGCTGCTTACACAAGTTGTGGAGTATCCGCAACACATGCCAGACCTCAGCCATCGGTAGGAGATTCAAGACCAGCACTCGAAACATGTAAACCCTAATGACTTGTCATTTGTATCCTACAAATTCCTAAGGTTCAAACGGGGCTCGATAGACATCGTAACATCGTTGGATTTGCATCGATCATTTACATAACAATCCATAATTTACATATAGCTCAAAAGATAACATTAAAACATTTCATAATTACACGAACTTACCTTGATGATGAAGGTGTAGAAATAGAGTCGACTAATCCGAAGCTTTTCTTTAGCTCAATCTAAAGCCATACGAGGTCTATCTTGATCTAAATACATAAATTCAATATATTTAATAACCATTCCATTCAATTCAATCCAAATTCATATTTTATAAATTACACTTTTGCCCTTATTGTTTTGATTTCATTACAATTTAGTCCTTAAGCTCATAATTTAAAATTCAAGCAATTTCATCCCTACCCAAACTAGCCAAATTTCATATAGTTCCATACCAACTTTTACAATTCATTATTTTAAAATTTTCACCATGCATTTTACACATTTTACAAATAAATCCCTATTTGATATTTTCAACAAAATTCACTTTACAAAAGTTGTTTATCAATAAAAAAATTCATTTTCTTCCATAAAACATCAAAAACCACATGAATACATTCATGAAAAAAACCTAACCTTTAACAGTTTTGTAAATTATCCCTGGGCTAGCTAGATTAAGTTAGAACGACTCCAAAAACATAAAAAAACATTAAAAATGGATCGAAATTCACTCACATGCATAATGTATTATTGGTCAAACCTTCAAGCTCATTTAATGGAGTTTCCTTAGTCTAAATTTGGTGGTAGATGGACAAAATAAAGATGATGACTTTGTTTTAATTATTTACTATCATATATTTATTAATTTACAATTATAACATTATTACTAAACATTAAAATCACTTAATAATATGTACATAATTGTCCACCCACAATCAAATGGTATAATTACCACATAAATCCCTTAAATAATTAATATCATAGCCGTTTAGTACCTTTAGCTTGTAGAACCCAAATTTTGCACCTTTTGCAATTTAGTCCTTTTTACCAAATTAAGCATGCAAACGATAAAATTTCTTAATGAAAATTTTATACAACTTTGCTAATATTTCGTAGACTCTAAAATAATAATAAAATAGATATTTTCATATCTGATTTGTGATTCCAAAACCACTATTTCAATTTCATTGAAAACGGGCTATTACATTTATTGAGAAAACATTTAGTCTATTTTTGCTATCATAATAACAATTTAGATTAATTTGAACAATATATAATAATTAAAAAATAATTTATTGTACTTAAATTATTAGCATATTTAATTTTAATTAATTTTGATAAATTTTAAATATTAGTCTATTTTGCTATCATAATAACAATTTAGATTAATTTGAACAATATATAATAATTAAAAAATAATTATTGTACTTAAATTATTAGCATATTTAATTTTAATTAATTTTGATAAATTTTTATTTCTTTTTGATAATAAATTTTTATTTCTTTTTGACAAATCCGCACAAAGGGTGAAATTGGCTTGGAAGACATGTTAGAAGCGCAAAACCAGGGAGCGATTTTTGAAGCATCGAGGCGAATCAATTTTTCAACCTAAGACATTCCAAATTATGAATATTAATTCATAATATAATTAATTTTAATTTTAATCCAATTTATTTTGGGTTCAATAATTATTATTAATTAAATTATGAAATGAGGCCCAGTTGTGCTGAACCGGGAAGACCGATCTAACCGATCAAAAGGGCTGCCCAAAACTGTCCTACATGCTAACCCAATCAGCTCAAATTAACTTATTATTTGACTTACAAATCAGTCCTTGAAGTTTACTTAAAAATGCATTCAAACCCTCCACTCATCAAGCGTTTTTATATTTTCCCCTAGCTAAATTTAGCAAGTTTGAAACCTTCAAACCTGCCACATGTGTGGCCAGCCAAGGGGGTCTATGGCTGCTGACTTTTTGCTATTTTTAGCAGCCAATCCCTCCTATAATACCCCCATTTCAACTCATTTCCACACACCTCTCACACCATTCATTCTTCACTTTCTCTCTTCCAAACTTCTTATGCTTTCCATTTTTCCCTTCCATTCCTTGTCGATTTCCTCCCTTGGAAAAGAGAAATTAACCACATTGGTAACAGCATTCAAGTGCTTGTAGAAGCCAAGGTTCTACAGAACAAGCGGAGAAGGAGAGCAGAGCAAACTAGTCAGACTTCGAAAAACACGTGATTTGATATACTTTCCTAGCCTTAACTTTTATTGTTGTTGTTATAACATGTCTATGAATACATGTTATGTTGATATTTAATTAAATTAGCATGGCTTAAATTTAATTTGTGTTAGGTTAATTACATTTCGTCCACTTAAGTTATTAAAATTATGTTTGTGTTGTTATAGGTCTTGGTAAATTGTTTGATTTAGTAAAACTATGATTAAGTTATTCTTGCATTATAAATTGTAAGGTAACTAATGAATTAATTAGTAATCGTGTTGAAATTGTAATTAATGGACACAATACTTAATTAGTACATGTTTAATCTTCTAAGGTAGCTAAGTATTAAATTAGCGACGGCATTAAACGGTACATTAGCCTTCCATAACTTGCAAGATTATTGTGATTAATTGTTTCAATGTAGGTTTATATTGTTACCTCACTTAATCTTTACTTACTTATTCAAATTGATTAATTGTTTGAATTGGCATAGTGATATGTTTAAGAGATTTAGTTAATTTAGTAAGTGTTTATGCAACATCCCTTACCCGTATCCCACGCCGGGTAGGCACGAGCGTTACTAGACTTAAACACATACATACAAACATTTTCGGATCATAAAATTTCGTTCAAATTAAAACTTTCAAACTTCCTCTTAACGTCCCTGATATGGACCTACAAGGCCCAAAACACGCTTGGAAATAGTTCAGGAATAAACCAAACACTTTGAAAACTTTGAAAAATTTCAATGCAACCAGGGGCACACGCCCCGTGTGGAAGGGTGACACGCTCGTGTGTCCTCTAACATGGCCATGTTGAAGCCCGTATGGCTCACACGACCTAAACATATCAGGACATGCCCATGTACCTAGCCCATGTGCATTTATTATTAATTCGAACCTACAAGGATTCACATGGCTTGGCACACGTCCGTGTCCCTCACACAGCCATGACACGCCCGTGTCTCATCTCGTGTACAAAAACCTTAACATTTGGTTTTTGACATCATCAACTCTTTAGGGGTACACAGCCTTGGTACACGCCCATGTACTAGGACGTGTCCTCCACACGGTTGAGACACGGCCACTAAATGTAACACCATTTGCTAGTAAAACAAAACTTTTGTCCTTTTATGCGATTTAGTCCTTTTTCGAAATTAAGCTCACAATCGCTAAAATAATTCATTAAAATTTTCATGCATCCATGTAAACATGCTACAACCCATAAAAGAATATAGAAATAATAATTTATCTGACCTCGGATTAGTGGTTCTGACCCACTATTCCAACTAGCCCCAAAATCGGGTTGTACACTTATGTGCTATAGTTAACAAATTACCAAGTTGCCATCTATTATTCGTAATAACATGAACATCTTTTTAGTAATATTAAGTTAGAAATGTAATTAATCTTACACAATCATTCATCTTGATTCAAATCATCTTTTGAAATTGTGCATTGGAACTTTTATTTTATTTATTTTATTTACTTAATTAAAATTTAGTTTTTAATCACTTCCTCAAAATCAAAATATTTTTAATCACCAAAGTGTTTAAATTGAATTTCATAAATATTTTCTTATACAGCCATATGGGTACGATAACTCGACATTACTTGTCATTTATTACTTTGTAATTGTGTACACTTGCACATTTCTATTGTTCATGCATGAGAGTTGTATTAAAACCTTAAAAAAAAAATTTCGTTCCTATGATCATTCTCACACTCGTCAATCAAGTAACCTTGGGGTTCCATGATAACTAGTAAGAACATGGATTACATCCAATTAATTCATGAATCTTATTCTCAAGACTCCACGCGAACCAACGACCATTTAACGTTGGCCATCATTTCTAGTTTAAATATTGTTGTAACCATTGGCTCAACACCCATCATGAACATGTTTTCATTTGTGAGTCATCTTGGGACAATCTTACTAAAAATTGTGCATGACTAGTTGTCCTTAAAAGAGATCTCATCTGGTGAACCCACATGATAAAATTTGCCTTGAGGTGCGGCCAGGGTGGTAACCGACTCGAACCTTTATCATGCTATCACTTAGGGACCATCAATGGAGGTTGTAGGTCTTTTTTAGAGATCTTCTCCCCCTCAATATTTTAAAAACATGTAAGTTATTTATCCCAGATTTCAGAATGATCATACAATAGTCTTAGTGACATTCTTACGTAATTTATATGACATACTTCTAATATATGCATGGCATGCTATGGTAGTTTTATAATATTTACATTCATTCACTCATAAGAATCAATCAATCATAAAAACAAATAATTTTGATTCTCCACAGTTTTTTGTTTAAGGGAAAAATAGAAGAAGTGAATGTAAATAGTGCACCTAGTAGGGTAAATGTGAAGCGAATGTGAAGGTGAATCTTATTGACCGCTTAAAAACCAAGCCTTTCCTTGCCACAGCCATCCTAAACATGTACCTCTCATTATCATACTTCTCACAGTAATGAAAACTAAAGAATGAAATACAACATTATTTTCCATTACAACTTTTATTTTTTCAT
>NW_024403122.1:0-24729 GCF_007990345.1 Gossypium hirsutum | reverse complement strand
ATAAAGGAGTTAAGCTGCCAGTGGAGAGTTATGGCGGGGTGGGTCGAGTTAATCCCCACATGGTGTGTTGGTTGGTACGGGTGGAGAGTAGCGGATGGTGGGTTGAGTAGCCTCCCCAAATGGGTTGCATTCTTTCATTGACATTACATGTACATAAAATGGGCCTTTGGGCCGTACCGTTTACAGTAAAGGCTTCGCCCAGTAATATGAAATATGAAAGGCTTCGGCCAGTGTTATGAATTATGAAATATGAAAATGGCTATGGCCCAGTACATATTTGAGATTGGTTTTGGCTTAGACCCAACAGGCTGTTATTGTTTTGGGCTCTGAAAGGGGCTTGTTGCACACTGAGTTTCCAAACTCACCCCCTTTCCTTAACCTTGCAGGTGAGCCTTAATGTGGGGACTTGGGCCGGAGGGGATTTCAGAGTAGCCACGGTGATTGTCTTTGGACTTTTAAATAAGCGTTGGTTTTCATTAGTTTCCCTTTAATTACTATTTATTTTTGGGTTGTTAATAAGGCCATTTTAACTTTCCTTTATTTCTTTGGTTATTTAATTTTAATAACTTCAAACCTGGTTGATAATATTCAAATGGCTAGACTTAGGAACGTGTTCAAACGATACTTGTTTTCAAAGAGTTCAACACCACGATTAATCGATTATCAAAGTCGTTCACTTAAACAAATTTAACTCGATATAACAAAGTGTGGCTATGGTTGTGGGCATGTCTAGGATTGGATCCAATCAAAGAGCTGGTACTTAAGCAGCCTCATGGCTCACCTCCTCTATCTCGGATACCTACCTGGTGCCCAGCTTCCATACACCTTGTTAACTCAACAAAATATATGGTTTTTAAAACACTAAAATAGAACATGGGTTCAACTCCAAGGTGGCACGTCAGATTCGGCCATAACGTTTGGGCTGGGTTTGGGGTGTTACATTAGTGGTATCAGAGCTACGTTGCAACAACTCGGCTGTGGATCGGGTCCAAAAATGTTTTCAGAAACTTAGGCCTAAAAAGGGTATTTTTGAAAATGGGTTTTTTTGAGATGTTTTGTGGGGAATATATGTTAAAAAGGTACAAGTTTTTTCTGTTTTAAATCAAGAGTTCAAAATAAAGGGAGTTTTCAAATCAAAGTTTTTAAATTTCATTTTTGGTGATTAAAACATGGTTTTCAAGTTCTGGATTGAAGAAAGAGTGGCGCACTGAATCCCCAGCACCAAGTCTGTAAGTATATTTCTTTATGATATATGATATGATATTATGAATAGTATTGAGACCCTACTATGATACTTTAGCTAGGGTAGAGCTGTAAACGGTAGGAATAAGACTGTAGCTAGGCTACGATGATACGAAACAATCCTTGAACTGTTATATCTCCATAAGACATTTCTTAATAAACAGTGGAACGTTATACTAATTCATAAAACTCGTAAACAGAAAATTCGATATGATACAAGAGGAACTTTTGGACGGGGCCGCGGACTGGTCGCGAAAGGGTGCAAGCTGAATCTTCATCCTCAGGCATAGGCACGAGAGCCATCTGTGCACAAGCAACGGAGACGGTCTTATGATCGGCTGGGGGATGACGCTTTATCCCAACCATGTTAAGGGTTTAGAAGATGCTGGAGCTAGTAATGGGACGGTGAATAGGGGGTCTATATCGGAGCGACTTTGGGCCAACGGAGCAGAAGTATTTAGGGGTGTATCTGGAGTAGCCCCAAATATGGCAGAATATGGCTAGAGCAACAGAACGGACATGGACGATCTAGACTGCTCAGTGGAGCAAAAGCTGAAAGGAGCTGTGTCGCTACTACGGGACGAGGCATACCGTTGGTGGATCACCGTAAGAGAGAGTACCCCAATTGAGCAAGTAACCTGGGAATTGTTCAAAACGGCTTTTAAAGGGAGGTATGTTGGAGCAAGCTATGTGGATGCTCGTCGGAAGGAATTCTTGAATCTGACTCAAGGTGATAAGACTGTAGCAGAGTATGAGGCAGAATTTTGAGGCTGAGTCGATATGCTAGTGGCATAGTGGCAACTGAATATGAGTGCAGTGCCCGATTTGAGGATGGTCTCCGCGACGAGCTTAGGATATTAATAGCTCCATAGAGGGAGCGTGGTTTTGCTGCATTGGTAGAAAAGGCAAAATAGCTGAGGAGGTGAAGCTGACTGAGCGACAGAATCGTGAGAAGGATCGACCCAGATTCAAGAGGGATTTTAGACCCTCGAGTGCCACGAATCGAAATGTTAAAAGAGCAAGGATGGAGGAACTAGTGCGAGCAGTTCCAGTAAATACTTATAGACCGCAGGCTGCAGGGACTGTGGTAAGGTGCATATGGGGAGTGCTGGAAACGAACTGGAGCATGTTTTCGATGTGGGTCTAAGGAGCATAAGTTCAGAGAGTGTCCTCGAGGACAGCTCAGGAGCTAGCGGCAGAGCAAAGGGATGTCCAACCACGGCGAGGAGGACCCACCACCACAGAGGGGTCGTGGGCAAGGTAGAGGTGGCAATGGTAATGGACGAGGACGTGGGCACCTGGCAGAGGTGCTGGACATGCTGAAGCTCGACAATCGGTGTTGGTTTATGCTGCATGACGTCGTGAGGAGGGAGACGCTCCTGATGTTATAACGGGTACGTTCTTCATCCATAGCACGCCTTACACTGCTTTGATTGATGTGGGTTCCACCCACTCGTATGTGCTTGTGATGTATCTGGGGCTTTGGATGTGCTTCCTGAGAAGACTGTGAGTGGGGTATCAGTGATAAGTCCATTGGGACATTCGGTTAAGGTAGATAAAATTTTAGGGCAGTACTGTTAGTGACACAAGATAAAATCTTTGAAGGAGATTTGATGGAGCTGCCATTTGGGATTTTGATCTTATCTTGTGAATGGACTGGTTAACTAAGCACAAGGTGATGTTGATTGTGCTGCAAAAAGGATGGTACTAAGAACTGCCGAAGATGAGGAGATAATAGTCATAGGGGAACGAAAGGACTATTTGTATGTTTTCGGCTTTAGCCAGAAGTGACGAAGGTGAGCGTGTTGCCTTAAGTCAATGACTAGAGACGTAGTCGGAATAGGATCAGGATTCCCAGACTTGGATACCGAGCAAGAAGTAGTTTGGAACGACTTACCTGAACAGCTGTGTCCATGCACCTTATGGAGCACCAAGAGTTGGTAAATGAAGCTAAATCAGAGCTGTTGGATAGAGGTTTAGACAGTGTTCCCGTGGGGAGCACCGGACTATTCGTAAAGAAGAAAGATGGGACTATGCGAATGTGTATTGACTATCGGCAGTTGAATAAACTGACTATCAAGAACAAGTATCCGTTACCAAGAATCGATGATCTGTTCGACCAATTAAAAGGAGCCTCGGTGTTTTCTAAGATCGACCTTCGGTCGGGATATCATCAATTAAGAGTTAAAGAGGGGGATATTTATAAGACGTGTTCAGGACTCGATACGGTCATTACGAGTTTCTGGTAATGCCTTTGGGTTGACTAATGCACCGGCGGCATTCATGGATTTGATGAATCGAGTGTTCCAACCATACTTGGACCGATTCGTAGTCATTTTTATTGACGATATCTTGGTGTATTCGGAGACGGAAGAGAAGCATGTTGAGCATCTTCGTGTAGTGCTGCAAGTGTTAAGGGAGAAGCAACTTATGCAAAGTTTAGTAAGTGCGAGTTTTGGCTGAAGGAAGTTACCTTCTTGGGGCATGTTGTGTCTGCCGAGGGATCAAGGTGGACCCTCGAAAGATTGAAGCAATTTTGGAATGGAAACCACCGAACTCGGTAACAGAGATTCATAGTTTTCTGGGTTGGCAGCTTATTATCGGAGATTCGTGGAAGGATTTTCTGTGTTGGCAGCACCGTTAACGAAACTTATAAGGAAGGGAGCACCTTTTGTTTGGACAAATAAGCAGCAAGAGGCTTTGAGAAGTTGAAGAAGGTTTTGACGGAAGCGCCAATTTTGATTCAGCCAGAGTCTGGTAAGGATTTCACTGTGTACAGCGATGCGTCACATGTAGGTTTGGGCTGCGTGTTGATGTAAGAGGGTAAAGTGATCGTTATGCTTCACGACAGCTTAAGCCGCATGAGGTGAACTACCCTACGCATGACTTGGAATTGGCAGCGGTAATCTTTGCACTTAAGATATGGAGGCATTACCTGTATGGAGAGAAATGCATTATCTATACGGATCACAAGAGTCCTAAGTACTTGCTAACTCAAAAGGAGCTGAATCTTAGGCAGCGAAGGTGGACAGAGTTGTTAAAGGACAATGACTGTTTGATCGAGTATCATCTAGGTAAGGCGAATGTCGTGGCTGATGCGCTAAGTCGAAGGGCTGTGGCGGAATTAAAGGCGATGTTTGCTTGTCTAAGTTTGTATGACGACGGAAGTTATTAGCGGAGTTGCCAGTAAGACCGACTTGGGTAGAACAGATTAAGAAGCAACAGTTGGAGGACGAGTCGTTGGTTTCTCGGTTTCAGCAAGTTGAGAAGGGGGAGAATCCTGACTTTGGGTTAATAGTGAGGAGTTCTTTGTTTTCGAGGAAGAATTTGTATGCCGAAAGACTCCGACTTGAGATTGATGATTTTGAAAGAGGCACATAATGGACCTTGTGCTATGCATCCATGAGGGAGTAAGTTGTATCGAGACTTGCGAGAGCAATATTGGTGGCCTGGGCTTAAGCGAGAAGTGACCGAATTTGTAGGGAGATGTTTGACATGTCAACAAGTGAAGGTCGAGCATCAACTACCTTCGGGATTGTTACAACCGGTAAAGATACCACTTTGGAAGTGGGAAAGGGTAACTATGGACTTTGTGAGTGGGTTGCCGTTGACACCTTCTAAGAAGGATTCGGTTTGGGTGATTGTGGATAGACTCACGAAATCTGCTCATTTCATACCTATCCGAACCGATTACTCACTTCAAAAGTTGGCCAGATTGTATGTGGCGAAAATAGTACGGTTGCATAGTGTGCCAGTATCGATAATTTTAGACTGAGACCCAAGGTTTACATCTCGGTTTTGGAAGAAGTTGCATGAGGCATTGGGAACGCGATTGGATTTCAGTACGGCTTTTCACCCTCAGTCGGATGGGCAGTCAGAGAGGGTTATTTAGATTTTAGAGGATATGTTGAGGGGTTGTGCTATTGAGTTTAGAGGCAGCTGAGAGGACCATTTGCCATTGGCGGAGTTCGCGTATAACAACAGTTACCAAGCAAGTATTCAGATGGCTCCATATGAGGCACTATATGGGCGAAGGTGTCGTTCGCCTACTTGTTGGGCAGAATTGGGGGAAAGGAGAATACTTGGACCAGAGTTGGTAGATGATACTGAAGACAAGATTAGGGTGATCAGGAAGAGGTTAAAAGAGGCGGCGGATCGACAAAAGTCTTATACCGATCTGAAGCGTAAGGATATTGAATATGCAGTAGGGGACATGGTCTTTTTGAAATTCTCACCTTGGAAGAAGATTTGAGATTTGGTAAGAAGGGTAAGTTGAGCCACGGTTTATTGGGCCTTACCGAATCACTAAGCGGATAGGGCCGGTGGCTTATCAGCTGGAGTTACCTCCAGAACTGGATCAGATTCACGATGTCTTCCATGTGTCCATGCTAAGGCGATATCGTTCTGACCCAACTCATATTGTGCCAGTTGCAGAAGTTAAGGTACGGTCGGATTTGACCTTTGAAGAGGAACCTGTGCAAATACTTGATCGTGATGTCAAGGTGTTGAGAAGGAGGTCAGTCCCGTTAGTGAAGGTACTTTGGAGGAACCATGGCAAGGAAGAAGCTACTTGGGAGACCGAAGAGGCAATGCGTCAGCAGTACCCTCAACTGTTGGATCAGGTAAATTTCGAGGCCGAAATTTCTTTAAGGAGGGTAGAGTTGTAACATCCTGATTTTCGGGTTTTTCGCGATTCCTGAAATTTTAAGTAATTTTCTAAAATTTGGTATGTGATTATGGAATTCATAATTTGGGTGTGTAAATGGGCTTATGGAAGGCTTATGAGTTAGCCAAAACCGGGTTGAATTTTTAAATTTGGGACTTAGGAGTTAGGGGTTCTGGCTAGGTGCCCTTATATTAAGTTGTGGGTAAAGTGTATCACAAAAAGAGCTTTGGTAGAGTGGCAAGGGTGACGCCACTAAGCTCCTAAAAAGGTGGCGTGTGGAGCATAAGGGAAGACTTGGGATCGATTCCCTGTGTTGGCAAATAAGAGTATTTATTTTTATGTGCAGGAAGGGTAAGTGTTGGAACCTAAGTGGATTCTGTAAGAGGAGAGTTGGATCAAGTCAAATGCATAGATTAAGGAGGGATAAGGGAGAGATTTTAGGGATTTGAGAGAAGGATAGAGCTTAGCCGTTTGGAAGAGGTTAGAGAGGGGAATTCGGCAGAAGGGTATTAGGTTAGTAATTTCGGCATTAGGGTCTTAGCTGTGCCGTTTTCTCCTTTGTTTTAGTTTTTTCTCTTCTTTTTCTTCCCTAGCCGAATCTATCATCCTTCCTCTCATCTTTTCTCCCTTTTCTTTTTCAAAATCCAGCCTATTACTTTCCTCTACTCATTTATTATTTCTTTCTTTAATCTCTACTTCTGCCGAAATACCGCAAAAAGCCGAAATCAGTAAAGATAGGTGGGTGCCAATTCTTTGTGACCAGCAACCTTTTCTTTCCTTTTCAATAGTTGGCGTTCAATTCCTTTACCTTTTAGGCATCCGGATTCAAGAGGAGGAAGACTGTGGTAAGTGTTCAAACTCTAAACAATTCCTAGTGTAGCTATGGCCAAAAGCCGAAACCCCTCTAGTTTAGGGAGGTGGCCGAATGTGGGTGTAGGCCTTATGGGGTCTTCTTTTAATATTTTTGGTTTATTTATTGAAGGAGCAGCAAGGTGTAATGTTGACTTGGAGTAGCTTGGATTACCGGAGTGGCTAGACCTAGTCATCAATCGCGACAAAGGTAAGATTCCTAAGGCCATTATGGATGGTGGCCGAATGTGTAAGTATTAGTATTAGATGATTTGAGGTTTGGTTCAATTATGGGAAGCTGATTATTAATGATGAATTATAGGAGAAATCGTGTAGGAGATCTCGTCGAGGAATATCGCCAAACAGGTGTGTAACGAACCCTTTTCATAGCTTAAAGCGATAAATGCCGAAAAGCCGAAATGCCGAAATTCTGGCATTTCGAGGACTTGTGAGCAAGCGAACGCTCACTAGTTAGTTAGAATCGATGAGATGATGATCAGGAATAATGGAAACGGTAAGGACGTGTTTTTGACATTCACGGTAAGTTGGGCCTCGAGGGGCTGAATTAGAGCCCAATAGGCTTTCGGGCCCATTTGGGTAAATTTGGTAGGAAATGGAAATCTGTTAAATTGCATGTTAAAACTATTAATACTGTTATGAATATAGGCTAAATGGGCCTAGATGACAGAATCGGCTAAGTAGGGCCCATTAAGGGTTTTTGGCCCAACAACTCGTTTTCGCTAAAAATGGGCCAAAATCACTGTTTGCACCCATGAATTGTTTGTAACCGTTAATGAACATGGAATTCCTAATTTTGGTAAAATTATAAGATTACCCTTATAATATGAAAATGACCGTTTTGCCCCTAGGTAAAAATGACCATTATACCCCTAGATTTTATATATGAACTTAATACATAGGATTTTGATAAACATGATATGTATGATATGCACATGACATGTATGATATGCACATGATATGTATGATATGCACACGAGATGTTCATAAATGCATTGGGTTGGGTTTTTATATGGATGGAGGAAGTGCAAAAGGGCTTATGCCCCAGTTATTAAAAGGGCTTATGCCCCAATTATTAAAAGGGCTTATGCCCCAGTTATAAAAGGGCTTATGCCCCAGTTATTAAAAAAGGGCTTTGCCCCAGTTATTAAAAGGGGCTAGGCCTCCAGTTATATGATAAAGCAGCTATGCTGCCAGTGGAGAGTTATGGCGGGGTGGGTCGAGTTAATCCCCACATGGTGTGTTGGTTGGTACGGGTGGAGAGTAGCAGATGGTGGGTTGAGTAGCCTCCCCTAATGGGTTGCATTCTTTCATTGACATTACATGTAACATAAAAATGGGCCTTTGGGCCGTACCATTTACAGTAAAGGCTTCGACCCAGTAATATGAAATATGAAAAGGCTTCGGCCCAGTGTTATGAATTATGAAATATGAAAAGGGCTATGGCCCAGTACATGTTTGAGATTGGTTTTGGGCTTAGACCCAACAGGCTGTTATTGTTTTGGGCTCTGAAAGGGGCTTGTTGCACACTGAGTTTCCAAACTCACCCCCTTTCCTTAACCTTGTAGGTGAGCCTTAACATGGGGACTTGGGCCGGAGGGGATTCAGAGTAGCCACGGTGATTGTCTTTGGACTTTTAAATAAGCGTTGGTTTTCATTAGTTTTCCTTTAATTACTATTTATTTTTGGGTTGTAATAAGGCCATTTTAACTTTCCTTTTATTTCTTTTCGGGATTATTTTAATTTTAATAACTTCAAACCTGGTTGATAATTATTCAAATGGGCTAGACTTAGGATGTGTTTTCAAAACGATACTTGTTTTCAAAAGAGTTCAACACCACGATTAATCGATTTATCAAAGTCGTTCACTTAAACAAATTTAAACTCGATATAACAAAGTGTGGCTATGGTTGTGGGCATGTCTAGGATTGGATCCAATCAAAGAGCTTGGTACTTAAGCAGCCTTCATGGCTCACCTCCTCTATCTCAGATACCTACCTGGTGCCCAGCTTCCATACACCTTGTTAACTCAACAAAATATATGGTTTTTAAAACACTAAAACGGAATGTGGGTTTCAACTCCAATGTGGCACGTCAGATTCAGCCATAACGTCTGGGCTAGGTTTGGGGTGTTACAATGAGGTTAGCATTGTCTGATGATGGGTCAATCTTGACAGAGATGAGGGTTAAACAGTTATTTCTCCAGCAAATTTGTGATGCTCAAAAGAACAATAGTGAGTTGTGAACCAAGAGAATTCAGTGCGAATTGGGTTACGACTCAGATTTTTGAGTTGGACCAGATGACTGTTTGATGTTTCGAGATAGGATATGTGTACCGAAAAATGATGAATTGATTCAGAAAATATTACATGAGGCGCACAGTGGCTGTTTGTCAGTTCACCCTGGTAGCACAAAAATGTATAATGATTTAAAGAAGTTGTATTGGTGGCGAGGTATGAAAAGGGACATTTCTGAATTTGTAACCAAGTGTTTGATCTGTCAACAAGTAAAAGCTGAGCATCAAGTGCCTTTAGGATTACTCCAACTGGTAATGGTACCTAAGTGGAAATGGGATAGGATTACCATGGATTTTGTAACCGGTTTGCCTCTGACTCCTAAAAAGAAGGATGCTGTCTGGGTAGTGGTTGATAGGTTAACAAAGTCGGCTCACTTTATACCGGTACGTTCCGATTACTCACTTGATAAATTAGCTGAATTATATATTGCTGAAATTGTGAGGTTGCACAGGGTACTTATGTCTATAATATCAGATAAAGATCCGAGGTTTACCTCGAGATTCTGGAAAAAGTTACAAGAAGCTTTGGGTAAAAAATTGAATTTTAGTACCGTGTTTCATCCACAAACAGATGGTCAGTCAGAAAGAGTAATCCAGGTACTCGAAGATATGGTTAGATGCTGTGTTTTAGAATTTGAAGGCAGTTGGGAGAAATATCTATCTTCGGTTAAATTCGCCTACAATAACAATTTTCAGTCAAGTATACAGATGGCACCATACGAAGCCTTGTATGGTCACAAGTGTCGGACTCCTTTATATTGGACCAAACTTAGTGAGAAACAGATTCACAAAGTTGATTTAGTTAAAGAAACCGAAGAGAAAGTAAAAATAATTCGTGATTGCTTGAAAGTTGCTTTAGATCGACAAAAGTCATATGCGAATTTAAAAATAAAAGAGATTGAATTTTAGGTGGGTGAAAAAGTGTTCTTGAAGGTGTCACCATGGAAGAAGATTCTGAGATTTAGCTGAAAAGGTAAGTTGTGTCAGTGTTTTATTAGGCCGTACGAGATTATTGAGAGGATTGGACCAGTGGCATATCGGTTCGCATTACCGGCAGAATTAGAAAGAATTCACAACGTGTTTCATGTATCAATGTTGCGACATTATCGTTCTGATCCTTCACATGTGATTTCTCCAACAGAAATTGAGATTCAATCGGACTTGACCTATGATGAGGAACCGATTAAGATTTTGGCTCAAGAAGTAAAATATTTGAGAAAGAAAAGTATAGCTTTAGTGAAAGTGTTATGGTGAAGACATGGAGATGAAGAAGCTACGTGGGAACTGGAGGAAGCCAAGAGAAAACAGTACCCAAATCTCTTTACCGGTAAGATTTTCAAGGACGAAAATCTCTAAAGGCGGGAGAGTTGTAACAGCCCGATATAGGGATAAAACAGAACAGTGGCTTCGAAACCACGAATCCGAGGTTGAAAAAAAATTATTTTGATTTAGTTTTAGTGTTTATATTATGATTGCATAATTGTGTGAATATTTCGTTGCGAAATTTTATCGATTGGGTGTTTACTTTGACGTTTAGGACTAAACTGAAATAGGTGAAAATGTGTATGTTCTAGTTCATAAAGTACTTGATTAAAATGGGGGTTTTAAGTAGAGGTCCTTAAATGACAATTAGACTATTATACTTTATATGGACAAAAATTTGGACATGGATAGAATTTTTAGAAAGTTTAGTAGTAAGGGCATTTTGGTCATTTGTATATTAAATGAAATAAAATGGGAAAAATAACACAAAAATGTGTTCATCTTCATTTAAGCTTGGCCGAAACTTACATGTTCTCCATAGCTAGGGTTTTTCCAAGCTTTCAAGCTCAACTTACAAGCCCCGTTTTTAATGTTCTTTACATTTTTGAAATCCTTATAGCTCGGTCTACCTATTTCTACCATTATTTCGAGTTAGGGTTTATGTTTAAAAATTTACCCATGAAAGATATGCATGTATTTTGATGTTTTATGGTAGAATATGAATGTTTGAAGTTAGGAGAACGATCTTTTCTAAGCAATTTTTAGCAAAAACGAGCAAAACGGCATAATCGGTAAAAATACCTATTGCTCATAACTATGTGTTAGAGTGAGAATTTGATATTGTCATAGAGGAGAAAAATGTTCAGCATGTCATAAAACATAAGAATAAGGGCTGAAATTAAATTTCCAAGCCTAGGGGAAAATCGTAATTTTGTAAAAGTTAGGGGGCAAAAATGTAATTTTTCTATAATGTGATTTTTGGATTGAAATAAATAGTATGAGTGTTAAATGAGCTAAATGTGTTGTTATAGATCAAGAAAGGCGTGGAATCAACCTCGAACAGGAGAAAGAAAAGATTTTGGACTAAATTGCAAAATTCTCATATTTTGCACCAAGGTAAGTTTGTATGTAAATAATACATTAAATTCATTTACATTCTTATATTTCAACCAATTATATATATTTTAGCTTATTTTGAAGCATAAATCGACTATTGAAAGAATGGAAATAAGTAATAGAGAGAGAAATCCCGGTTGAACATTCGAAAAGATTGAATAATATAGATGGAATGTAGCTAGGTCACATGTATGGTGCTGAGTGCACATCATATGTACAAGAGAGCTACAAGATACTATGTAGTAGCCAGGTCAAATGTGTGATACGGGATGTATCCCATGTAGACAAGAGAGCTACGGGAGACATATATGTAGCTAGGTCGCATGTGTGATCCCAAGTGGAGGACACCATGTAGACAAGAGAGCTACGAGATAAATTGGCTAGGTCACATGGGTGGTACTAAGTGTTCACCATGTGTACAAGAGAGCCGGATTATATGAAATATGATGGGTAAAGCTGTGTGCTGAAACCACCAAGTATCGAGAATTGATCTGAAGTGTTCAACGGGATGATTTTACAGTGACATTGTAACTACGGACCTATACTTGTGATGTATGAAATGTGGTGAAAATGAATTGTGATATGTATGCTAAATGAGGTTAATACAAAGAAAGTGTGAATTTACAATAATACTGTTTTGGACAGTCGCAGTTATGAGAATTTAAGAAATCACCAACAATAGTAGGAATTTAATTAGAGGCTGAATGAGATATTAAATTAAAGCTTAATGAGTCTATTCTCATGTAAATAAACAGAGCAAGTAAAGGAACTCTATATTTTGAGATATTTATATTTGTGTGTGACTTGTTCAGAATGACTATGTGATCCCCTATTCTGACTTTGATAAATCATTAAAAATTGTACAAAAGTAATTAAGAAATATAGTTTATGTTCCTAGATTCCTTATTGAGTCTAGTTTTAAATGAAACAAATTTCTTGGCTATTTGACTTTTGTACTGGGAGAAAATCAATTCGAAGTGAATAGAGGTCAGATCCATCGAGCTGTATAACAGGGGAAACTTTAAGTAATAAACTGTACTAATTGGCTGGACCAAAAATTCTAAAAACATTTTAGTAAGAATTAATATGAGTCTAGTTTCAGGAAAATTTTATGGATTTGCATTTCGAGTTTTGTAACTCGAGTTATGATTTATTTAGTGAACATGACGCAGGAGAGACAGCTTGATCAAAATGGAGTAAATAGTGAAATTAAAGGTAGATACACTTGAGTTATTGTGTTCACATATTAGATTCTTTAATTATTATTTATATACTTACTTACTAAGTTATAAGCTTACTTTATTTTCTCTCTTTTGTCTTATAGTGTCGTCCAGCTTGCACAGGAGTTAAGGATCGTTGAAGATCTGCCCACACTATCAATACTTTTGGGTATTTGAACTAAACATTTTGAATTATGGCATGTATAGTGGGCTTCGTTATTTTGTTATGTGTCATAATTGCCTAGGTTTAAATTATTGGTTACAGTATTTGACCAATTATTTTGTACAAAGCCATTGAAGTTGGCTAATATTGTTCAAGACATATGTTATAATGATACATTATCTAATTGGATGACATATTTCTATCTCGGTTTTGTTTAATGGTATGTGTTATGTTCTGGAAATACCTTGTAACACCCCTAACCCGTTTCCATCGCTGGAATGGGTTACGAGATATTACCGAACTGAATACTTATTTGAAATTTTCATGCATCTACTTCTATCATTTTCATTTCGTTAAGTTCATCTTTAATAATGCATAATTCATTATGCCACCATATATATTCCTTATTCATGTATAGCCGGAACACATAATTAATCATTATCAAGTTCAATCAAACCATCACATAAGTTTACATCCTATAACAACCATATCATACGATCTTATGTTATGTTCAGACATAACCAGACAACCCATTATGCTCTCTCAAATTAAATACTAAGATCAAATACAATAGCCAAATTACAATTAATCACCTATATAAATGTGTCATAATCGAACCACCCCAAAAACACATAATCAATATTTCTTAGCATTTTCAACACTCAAACATATGTATAGATTTATATATATATCATTCATTAATAGCATTACACATTATAACCAAGAGAAATTATACCATGATTAAACATAACCAAATTCAAACTTAGTATTTAAGCCATATTCGCATGGCTGGAAGTATACATATCAAAGTTCAAACAAAATACATATTAGCCTATACATGCCGTAATGTTCACTTAGATCAACTAAGAAAAGGGTACCAAAATGTTGCAAGCTGGTGTGATGACTTCGACGATGGTCCCAAGCACGCAAAATGGGTCAAAGAAATCTAAATAGAAGACAAGCGAACACACCAAATGAGTATTCAACTCAGTAAGTCATAAGCAATATAATACAGACCATTAACATGAGGTCATAAGAAAAATGACGTAAGATCAACTATTTCAGCCATACCGATCTATGCTACAATTACCTAGATTATCGATCCAACCACAAGCCAAATCTTGCTATCCAATCAACTATCCAACACCAAATGGTTTAAATCCTTTTCTCAAAGTATGAAACAATGATGAACTAGATGTATCCATGCATATACTTTCATGTCTCAAATTCGATATTTCAGGTAATAGCTCTAGCACTTTATTCTTTCCCTATACTTCTTATATCATCAACTGATTTCACACACATAGTGCTAAACACATAGTGCCATGCTACACTGCACACATAGTGCCTTGAAGATTTACTCATGTATTGACATTCAAATCAGCACACATAGTGCCATTCAATTTCGCACACATAATGCCATTCAAATCCGCACACTTAGTGCCAATGTTGACCCATTATAATAAGAAAATTTACTTAATTCAATTAGCATATACGACCACAATTATGAATATGTATGTCACTCCAAAAGAATACCTAACAAAAGAAATTCTCTCATGATATGCTAGAGTCATTTATGTATAAATTAATCAACCTTACAAATGCTTATGGACTTACCTTGTGCTGGATAAAACGGTTCCAAATCGGCTACTCAGTGCTCCTCGCTTTGCCCTTGCTTGATTCCCCTCCTTTAAGTTCTTGAGCTTAATCAAATAAATTAACTAGTTTAACCGCCTTGCTAGTTATTTGTATCCAAATATTAATGATTTTATATCATAAGGAACACATGGTAAAATTTGATCTTTCTACCTTATGCTTTTGAGCTATTCGGCTAATAACCACATAATATCACATTACTATCAATTATCCAATCAATATTTCAATTACACATATATATATTTTTGTATATACGGCAACCACCCTTGCTAAATAGTCACATATATAGTCTAATAATTTTCATTACATTTTACAACCGTAATTGTTCAAGACATTAAAACTTCAACAAATATTCATCGATTACCTCAAGGCCGAATGCTTCATCACTTCCCAACATAACATTATCTCAAATATGTTTACATTCAAATATATATATAATCATAAATCAAACTCAACTTATAAGCCAACATCACTCATTTAGTCGATTATATACAATCAAAGATAATATCACAAAAGTGCATACCTATATAACCGAATGTGCAAGATTAAATTCAACATCACCTATGTACTTAATTAGATGACCGAATATACAATATCAAATATAATATCATTTTTAATTCATTTAAAATCTATCAAGCTCATATTCTTCTAATTTCATGAGTTCAACATCTTAATGCCCATTGTAATTACTCAAATAATTTCAAATACATCAATTAAGTCACTCAAACTATTTTGATTTAAAATCGACAAACACACATATATCAAGCTATTTTAACCAAATTCTACTTATCATTTAAACTAAAATATGCACTTAAACTTACTATGTTTTCATTATGCCTTTCACTCCCAAAACATAAAAATATCAATCTATTTCCTTCTTCCATGTCTCGATCAACTACTCATATTACCACATAATATGAATTTTGCAATTTCTCATCCATCATGATTCATTCGGCTTTAACCTGGACCCATTTCTCATAAAAATGAAATAACAAATAAAATTAACATTCCATTTTACCCTATATGGTCGAATGCACCAATTGTTACCCAACAATAATTCAACGAATTCAACCTTATAATAACTCTACTTATTCAATATAACATGAAAACAACCTCTACTCCTATCTCTTGATATACGGCTTAGTGCCCAAACCCATAAAAGTTGATTTTCTTAACATTGCTAAAATGTATTTAACAATTAGCTTAACATATATAAAAAAAGTTTAAACACATTCAAAACTTACTCCAACTAGCAAAAGGTTGCTAAATTGTCTTAGTGTAATTTCCCTATTCTTTTTTTTTGTTTCGGTTTTTGGCAATGAGAAGAAGAAGATGAACACTCTCTTCATTTCTTCTTTTATTCATCTTTATTTGAATATTTTATCACTTGCAATAAAATATTATAATTAATTTAAACATAATGGAAGAACATCATTGCTTGGCCGGCCACTTAGTATAAATTTGGCAATTTGACATGCAACCCAAACTTTCCTATGTTAATATTATTTGGTCCTTAGATATTTACCTAATATATTTTTCTAAGTTCTCAACTAAGTCCTTTCAAGAAATTCACATAATATATGCAATTGAATTAAAATAAATTTTTTTGTGACTCGGTTTTGTGGTCCCGAAACCACATTCCGACTAGGGTCTAATTAGGGCTGTCACATACCTCGTACCCTATTTTAGTGTTGAACACGGGTAAGGGGCATTACAACATCACACAATGACATTGGCATATGCATATGAATGATTACTATACTTGCAACCCATTAGCCAATATAAGCCAATTTATATGGCTACATACCAATAATATCCTTATTCATTACAAGGAATACATTTGGCCATATCATAATGGCACTTACACAAAATAACTAAGTCCCTATATATGCCATAGACTTAACATACTTACATTCACTTATACTCCAAATGATAGCTTGATAGTGTGATACAATCTCCGACGATCTCCAATGCGAGCTAGTTGAATATACCTATAAGAGGTAGGAAAGAAAGGGGGTAAGCTTCATAACTTAGTAAGTCGTATGAAAATAATAGCAACTCTTCCCAATCATATACCACGTCTAACATTATAAACAAGTTGTAATGAAATCAATTCCCAATGCTTGTTCTTTTGATTTACCAACATAATTTCATAAAACTTGGCTTAATCTAGCAACAATAATATCTCCAATAAATTTGGCCTACAAGCCTTTTCATAAGCATCAATCAACTTAACCATATATTTATACATCTTATCATAAACTAATAATCACAAGGTTAACTGAAAGTTACTTTCATAGTGATCATGAACTCATAATATCTTAAGCCATAGCTTATAAACTTTACGTACATACCTGTACAGCACGTAACACAACTTATACTCATTCTTCTCATTGACTTACCCTTGGGTCTTCTGGCAAGTTACTCGATAATTTACCCGTTAAACAGTTAGAATACCGTCGGATACATCATAATCTCTCACTAAGTGCCCATATGTAGCCATCGCTACCTCATATCACATATCAATGTGCTCGCTTTCAGCTACTCATTAGGATGTAGCTTCATGGGCTGCTCACACAAGCTGTCAGGTATCTACAACACATGCCGGACTACCAGCCACCGGTAGAACATACAATACCAGTACTCAGAAACCCATAAAATGTGTCACATATATCATCAGCTCAGATCGCATAGTCCCTAGCAACATGTCACTTGTATCCTAAACTATTCCTAAGGTTCAAAGGGATTCTCAATACCACATTTCTGTAGAACTTGCTCGTAATGTCGATTTCAATATCCAACACCAATTGCATACTTATGGAATAATCAAAGCATATTTCATAATAAATTTAAGCATTAAACACATGACACAACATCACATTAATTATATATTTACTTACCATACAAGCAATATTAAAGCATTTAAAGTATGGTACATATTGCATAATTCGCATATGAACTTACCATACATGCAATATTTAAGAATTTAAAATAGAGTACATATTACATTTCTCGCATATGAACTTACCTCGATACCCTTCAATTTCTTTATTCTTTAAGCCTAGCCGAAACCTTTTTTATAACTATAGCAACCCACATTTTTCATTTTATCACACGTTAATGACATATTCATAACTTTTACAAATTAGTCCTTTTAGGCATTTTTACCAAAAATCACTTAGTAAAAGATGTTTATCACACATCAACTTACATATTCTCCATTAACATCAAAATACATGTATGAAACATGGGTAAATTTTTAACAATAACCTAGCTCAATAATGTAGAGATAGGGAGATTTGTTGTGAGGATTTTAAAACGTAAAATCATTAAAAGTGGGGCTAAAACGGATATACAATCAAGCTTGGAAGCTTGAAAAACCCTAGCCATGTTTCCCTTGTGAATTCGGCCATGGGGTTGAAGATGGACAAAAATTGGCTTTTAATTTTGTTTTTAATTCATTTTAATTACTAAATGACCAAAATGCCCCTACTTAAAATATTCTAACTACCATTTAAGTGTAACACCCGAACCCGAAACCGACACCGGAGTCGAACACGAGGTGTTAACTGGCTTTAACCCCTTACAAAATTTATTTTCCAGACACTGCCCAATCTGTGTATAGCCGCTTTAAAAATCATATCTTGAGTTCGTACTCGAAATCAGTTTCGTAATTTTTCCCAGAAACTAGATTCATGTGCCATCTATGTATTTTTTCTAGAATTTTTGGTTGGGCCAATTAGTACAGTTTATTAGTCAAAGTCCCCAAGTTGTAGGGGTCGACTACACTGACCTTTGCCCATTACGACTGGGATATCTCCCTGCACGGGCTTCATACTGTTGCCGTTTCTTTCTATGAAATCTAGACTCAGAGAGGAATCTGCACATATATGGTACGACCCCTAATTATCTCTGGTTAATTTATAATGAATTTCCAAAGTCGGAGCAGGGAATCCAGAAACCGTTCTGGCCCTGTCCCACTAAAATCTGATTATCTCTTAATATACTGCCCATATGATCTTTTCGTTACTTCCTCATGAAGCAGACTCATCGAGCTTCGATTACATAATTTATTCATCAATTAATTCCACTCCCACTATTTTTAGTGATTTTTCAATCTCATGACACTGCTGCTGCAGCATCTGTTACGAAAGTAACTAGGTCCATTTCATGCTACCTTGATCCAATCAATCGAACATTCGTGCCATTTTCGCATGGCTTAAAGTTTACATGCCATATTCAACACACGTACTAGCTTATACATGCCAAAATGATCTTCTAAACACACTAAGAGAAAGTACCAAAACTTGCTATCCGGTGTGATGATTCAATGACGGCCCGACCCGCAAAATAGATGGTCCAAGCAACCATAGTGGGGTGACAAGGAAACATCGAGTGAGTTTATAACTCAGTAAGTCATAAGCAATGCACTACCATCTATCAACACATTATCACAAGAGGAAACAAAATGGAACGAGACAATTTACTCCATCCATACCGAACCATACATAGTTCTCCAACTTATCAATTCAATTTCATATCAATTCATGCATTCACATTCTATATACTCATCAATAGGACATTGAAGCAATTCATAAATCGATTGTTTTCGTTACAATCAAACGACTATACGGCCTTTCACCCATCCTACGATAAAACTTATGTATGTGACTTCAAGAATATTAGTCACATAGGTTCGAACTTACCGGAGCTCAACACCAAGTATAAGCATAGCACCTATTAGCCACGTACTCAAGACACTTACCCGGCCGCTGTCCGCGATCGACTCATAGTGTCGCACACATAGTGTCCATAATAATTCAACGAATGTATATTGAGCCCGCACACTCAGTGCTATATAATCAACTCGCACCTTAGTGCACGTAATCAATGCACTTAGTGCTACATAGTCAGACTCACAACTTAGTGCGCATGGTCAATTCGCACACTTAGTGCATCATATTCATTTCGCACCTGAGTGCAACATAGTCAAATTGCACCTTAGTGCTGTACCAATTTAATCCCGCCACTTAGCGCCCATCTCAGTCATAAATGGTTATCCCGCAGTTTAGTGCCGAGATCAACAACTCAGTACATCTTACCTTTTCATTCATTCAACAATTTCATCATCACATACGTACATGCATAATATAAGTGTATTTATTCATTCCACAGCATCAATACATACACATAGACCATTTGAAATACTACCCACTACATGCTTAATGACTATTTATGTTGGGTAAAATATTCCGGGTCGGCTACTCGATGACCTTCGATTTCCCTTTGTTGGACGCCTCTTCTTTAGTTTTGCTTAATAATACAAATAAGAGTATTCAATATTTAACTCAATAACATGAATTTATTTATCACATTCGGCAATCACACATCATTAAATTTTCAACCAAGATGTCATTATATGACCACATATACACATATCCATATACTCAAGCTCAATAATTATAATGTAATATCATGTACCCACTTTAAGTATATTGCCGATATACTTAATCGTACATACCCTAACCAAAACAATTTCCTTAAATCTTCATATCATTTATACACTAGGCCGATTGCCCTCACCAAGTTCACCTATGTTCTTCAATAATTCCTTCATTGATCAAGCACATATTCGGCTAAGAAATGGCAATTTAGCAACCTTCGATTAGTACTTAACTTTTACCACATATCAAATAACTCATTCCTTACTCATGTGACCACGTATATTCGGTCATGCATACACACATAAAATCAATTTGGAGACTCTATCAATCCAACATACATTCGGCACCTTCATCCACCATTCTACCAAGCATGTAATATTCAAACAAACCAAACCCACATTCGGCCCTAGTCATAACAAGGTAGCCGATTTATTTTTTTTATAGTTCAAACACTCCTCTATCATCATTCACCTAACTTTAACATGAAACACAAAACTCACCATTTCTCATCCAAATAACATGAACAACACCATTCTTGAACCCTTTCTCATGACCGATTGCTCATGTTATCAACAAGATTCAAGGTTTAAACATGGGCTATTTAAACATGCATGCATCTCAAAGACACATCAAACATACCTTAGTCTAGCAACCACCATAGCCGATTTTCTCAAGCCTTTTTCCCCCTCCTTTCTTTCCTCTATTCGGCCAAGGATGTTCAAGAATGAACTCTTTTTTTTTTCTTTCTTCAATTCACGGCAACAAGGGGGGTGAGACCATTTATTATTTTTTTTTCCATCACCCTTCCTTTCATTTTTTTAATCACCATGCTTATTATTTTATTTTTCTTAACATGCATCACTAGCATAACATGTTGGAGACATGTTTCCACCTATAGCATGGCCGGCCACTACATATTAGAGAGGGGGAATTTGACATGCAAGTCCCTTTTTTCTTCCACATGCACTAATAGGTTCCTCATGCATTGACCTATCACATTTTTAAATTTTTCATATAAGTCCTATTGACTAATTCACATGCAATCGACTAAATCGAAGCTTGAAATTTTTACACATTCATGATTACATATTCTAGACAATAAACATCACATTCAAACCTTTCGGTGACTCGGTTTAGCGGTCCCGAACACTTCCCGGCTAGGGTCAATTTTGGGCTGTCACAACTCCCCCACTTAAGAAATTTTCGTCCTCGAAAATCTTACCAGTAAATAGGTTTGGATATCGTTCTTTCATCGAGCTCTCGGGTTCCAAGTTGCTTCCTCGATCCCGGTGTTTGAGCCACAACACCTTAACCAACGGAACCCTTTGTTTCGCAACTCTTTCACCTCACGAGCTAGGATACGTATCGGTTCTTCTTCATAACTCATATCGGTTTGAATTTCAACCTCTGATGGGCTAATTATATGCGACGGATTAGATCGATAGCGTCGAAGCATCGAAACATGAAAGACATCGTGAATCTTTTCAAGCTCAAGGGGCAAAATCAATCTATACGCAACTGGCCCCACTCGTTCGGAGATTTCGTACGGCCCAATGAATCTCGGGCTCAACTTGCCCTTACGGCCAACCTAAGTACCTTTTTCCAAGGCGAAACTTTAAGGAACACTTTATCTCCCACTGATATTCATGTCCTTCCGTTTCAAATCCGCATACGATTTCTGACGATCTGTGGCTGCCTTCAAACTTTCACGGATTACTTTTACTTTCTGTTCGGCATCTTTAATCAAATCAACTCCGAAAATTTTACTTTCCACGAGCTCGGTCCAAAACAATGGTGTACGGCATTTACGACCGTACAAAGCCTCGTAAGTGCCATCTTAATACTTGATTTGAAAACTATTGTTGTAAGCGAATTCAATCAAAGGTACGTACCGTTCCCATGAACCACTAAACTCAAGGATGCAGCATCTCAGCATGTCCTCGAGTATCTGGATTATCCGCTCGGATTGACCATCGGTTTGGGGATGAAAGCGGTGCTAAAATGCAGCTTGGTACCCAGAGCTTCTTGCAATTCTTCCAAAATCGCGAGGTGAATCTCGGATCTCTATCCGACACGATAGAAATAGGTACTCCATGCAATCTCACAATCTGAGTAACATACAATTCGGCTAGTTTATCCAATGAAAAATCCGTACGCACGGGGATAAAGTGAGCCGACTTAGTCAGCCTATCAACAACAACCCAAATCGCATCCTTCTTACTTGCGGACAATGGCAGTCCGGACACAAAGTCCATTGTGACTCGGTCCCATTTCCACTCGGGTATCATGATCGGCTGAAGTAACCCTGAAGGCACTTGATGTTCCGCTTTCACTTGTTGACATATTAAACATCTCGAAACAAATTCGGAGATGTCTCGCTTCATACCATGCCACCAAAACCGACGTTTCAAGTCGTTGTACATTTTCGTGCTCCCGGGTGAATGACATTCGGCTACACTGGGATTCGTTCAGGATCATCGGAATGAGTTCGAATTCCTTGGAACGCACAAACGATTCTAAACCTCAAACAACCATCATCATCAATCTGAAACTCCGATTCCTGTTCAAAACCACTCAGCTCGTTTTGCACCAATTCATCATCGACTTTCTGAGCTTCACGAATTTGATGAGTCATAATGGTTTGGCTTTTAATTTAGCTACTAACACATTGTCAGGTAGAACAGACAAGTGTACATTCATCGCTCGTAAAGGAAACAGTGATTTTCGGCTTAAGGCGTCCGCAACCACATTAGCCTTTCCCGGGTGGTAATCAATGACAAGCTCGTAATCTTTCAACATTCAAGCCAACGTCTTTGTCGCAGATTCAAGTCCCGTTGAGTCATCAAATATTTGAGACTTTTGTGATCCGAAAACACATGGCACTTCTCACCAAACAAATAATGTCGCCATATTTTCAATGCAAACACAATGGCGGCTAGTTCGAATCATGGGTCGGATAATTTCTCTCGTGTGGCTTCAATTGTCTCGACGCATAGGCCACAACTCGACCTTTCTTGCATCAATACGCAACCCAACCCGAGTAGGGATGCGTCACTATAAACGACAAACTCTTTACCCGATTCGGGTTGTACCAAATTGGAGCTTCAGTCAGATAGTTTTCAGTTGATCGAAGCTTTTCTGACATTTCTCCGTCCATTCGAACTTAACATCCTTCTGAGTAGCTTCGTCATTGTGTGGCTATCATCGAGAAACCTTTGACAAATCGTCGGTAATAACCGGCGAGCCCTAGAAAGCTCCGGACTTCGGTAACATTTCTCGGAGGCTTCCAGTTAAGTATGGCTGAAATTTTGCTCGGGTCAACCCGAATACCCGAAGCGGATACCACATGACCCAAGAAGCTAACCTTCTTAGCAGAACTCACACTTACTGAACTTAGCATATAACTGCTTATCCCGCAAATTTGCAACACTAGCCTCAGATGCTCAGCATGTCCGGCCTCATCTCTTGAATAGAACCAAGATGTCATCAATAAACACAACTACGAACCGATCCAAATACGGCCTAAAGATCGATTCATCAAATCCATAAACACCGCAGGGGCATTAGTGAGCCCAAACGGCATCACTAAGAACTCATAGTGACCGTACCTCGTTCTGAAAGCAGTTTTGGGTACGTCCGAATTCGAATCCGCAACTGATAATAACCCGATCTCAAATCTATCTTTGAAAACACCGATGCCCCTTTAATTGATCGAACAGATCATCAATACGCCGGCAACGGATATTTTCTTTATCGTCACTTTATTCAGTTGACGATAATCAATGCACAACCTCATGGTTCCGTCCTTCTTTTTCACGAACAGTACTGGTGCACCCCAAGGTGAGAAACTCGGTCGAGCGAAACCTCTATCCGTCAATTCTTGCAACTGAGCTTTCAACTCTTTTAACTCGGTTAGTGCCATACGATATGGAGCGATCGAAATAGGCGTAGTTTCCAGGTACAAGCTCAATACCAAACTCTACCTCCCGAACAGGTGGCAAACCCGGTAACTCTTCAGGAAAAACATCCGGTATTCACAGACCACCGGCACCGATTCGGGTTTCTTTTCTAACTCCTTGTCATCAAGTACATACGCGAGGTATGCTTCGCACCCTTTCCTACATATTTCGGCCACATTGCTGATATTACAGCTGGCAACCCCTTAAGTCCGCAGACTCAACTCGGATTATCTCGTTATTTGCGCACCTCAAATCGATAGTCTTGCTTTTGCAATTCACAACCGCATCATGCGCGGTTAACCAATCCAAACCAAGAATAACATCAAACTCGTCGAACGGCAAAAGCATCAAATCAGCCGGAAAACAGGATTCTCGGATTATTAGAGGGCATCTCTTACACACTTTATCAACAAGTACGCATTGACCCAAAGGGTTTGATACTCAAATTACGAGCTCAGTAGACTCAACAGGTAGAGTTTACTGGTCCAAGGTTCGCATACATATGAATGAGTAGAACAGGGTCAATCAATGCAATCACATTAGTAATCAAAGAGAGTGAAGGTACCAGTGATGACGTCGGGGGAGGATGCCTCCTCTCGTGCGCGAATGGCATATGCTCTAGCAGGAGTACGGTTCTGGCGCGATCGGCCGTACAGAGCCCCCCTCTGACTACCACCCTGCCTCCTAATATTCTCGGTGGTCTACCTCTAGATGTCACTCACTAGTTTTGCACCTTGAATCTTATTCTTCTCATCCAGCTCCGTGCAATTCTAATGAAGTGGTCCTTCGAACCGCATCCGTAACAGCCCTGTTAGTGACTTGCCCAACATTCACCTA
>NW_024403121.1:0-24739 GCF_007990345.1 Gossypium hirsutum | reverse complement strand
AGATTAAACCTGTATATTGGTTCTCATTTCCCAGGTAACCTCGATTTATGTCAAAGAGTTAAAACGAGATGTTATGTTTGTTGAGTTAATGTAGTTTGTAAAGATCTTTGATTAGTATTTTTTAGGGAATTATGATAGATTGTATGTCTCGGTTGTACTGAAACAAGAAGAAAGGATTATTCTGAATGTTATTATCTGATAGATAAAATTGACTCAGTTGTTTTAATCAGAACAGGTTTTTCATTTGAAAGTTAAGAGAGTTATACGCATTTGAGTTTATCCTCAAGTCCAGGATAAATTTTTGGGCATTCACGGGTAAATTGACGAATAGTCAGAGTGACGGAACCATATTTTAGAAGACATGATACAGAAATATATCTATCAGATCAGTTCTAATCGGGAAATCTTATTATAGGTTAAAGTTGTCTCGATAGTTGAAGCTATCATGCTTGTGTTAAACAATATTGCTTGACTCTTTCAATGTAAGGGGAGCAAATATCAATTGAAAGTTACAGATGCAAACATGTCAGAAGCATTAGTCAGAGTTTGATAATTAGAGTTTCTCAGTTATGTTTCGACAGACGATCACTGGGAATTTCTCGGTAGTTATACTACTAATGATAAGTGATGACACGAGAACACCATAGCTGCTTAGTTAAGTTCAGATATAGTATCAAGTTTTTTTTTTAAGTTCTGATGCAATTTCTAAATCAAGATGAGTTATAATTGATTTATTTATGGATTATTGTTAAGAAGATGAATGAAAGATTTGATGTGATGGTTTTTATCATGTGAGAAACTTTGAAGACAAAATTTTCATAAAGGGGGAGAGTTGTGACAACCCGTTTTTCAGTAGTGTTTGAAATAGTATTTTCGGGGCCACCAAATCAGACGAGTAAGTTCATAAATGTTATTATTTAAATATTTACGAGTCAAGCATGGTTTTAAAAAGGTTTTTGATTTCATAATTTATGTTATTTAAGCAATTTATTAAGTTAAGTGGTAAGACCAAAGGTCAACAGGTTTTAGAAAATGAGGTATAGGACCTCGTTTGTAACACCTGTATCCGTTGTCAGAATAGGGTTATAGATCATTACCGGATTTATTTTCATAAATATCATACAATTCACATACAATTTCCATTTCCAAATATAAATCATTCATAATCAATCACATTGTCCTAATACGAGCCTACGAGGCTGAAATAATGCATTAGAAGTGGTTCGGGACTAACCGATAACTCAGGAAATTTTTAGAAATATAGAAAATTTTACAAAATACAGGGGACACATGCCCGTGTCACAGGGCATGCAACAGCCCATTTTTGAGTCAAAATAGAACAGTGGTTTCGGGACCACAAATCTAAGGTCAAAATATTATTTAATATTATTTTTGGTGTTTACAGCATGATAGTATGTATGTGTGAAATTTCGTGAGCTAATTTTATCGTTTAATTGCTCATTTGAGAAAAAAATGACTAAATCGAGTAAAAATGCAAAAGTTACATTCTACTTGTTAAAGGTATATATAGCTATGGTTTATTAAATTTAGGTCCTTATGATAATATTAGACCATTTTAAATGTTTTTGGACATATAAGACATCCATTATATGATTTTATAAGTTTATAACAAAGGTTAATATTGGTATTGGATAATTAAAAGTTAAACTAATAAAACAAAAAGAAATTAGATTCATATTATCATCTTCACCACCAAAAATTGATGTTTGGAGAAGCCATTAAAGCTTTCTAAGGTTCGGCTATTGCATGGTCTAATTGGTGTGTAATTTTTACTCAGTTTTTGATCATTTCTATGTTTTTGTAATCATTGCAACTTAATCTAACTAGCCCGTACCTTTAATTTCAAACTGTTAAAGATTTTGAGAGTTTCCATTGTTGAATCTATGAGTTTAATGATGAAATATGAAAGCTTGATGATAGATTTTAATGTTTTGTAAGTGATTTTTGACAAAAATGTCAGATAGGGATTATATTGTGAAATGTGTAAATTGAGGGGTTGAAATGTCAAATAAATGAAAGTTATGGGCTGCTAGGGACCTATAGGTAGTTTGCTAAGCTAGAGTATAATGAAATTATGTGAATTTTATGTATTAGTGAAATAAGGACTAAATTGTGAAAATGTGAAAGTTTAGGGGCTAATGTGTAAATACGCCCAAATGAGTAATTTTGGACTAAATTGAATGAGTACATGAATAAGTAAGTTAATTTTGAATTCATGTAGATCAAGAAAGAAAGAATTCAGATTTAGATAGAGGGAAAAGCAAGGTTGTCAAATAGTTGATTCGATAAGTCAATTCCGAAAATGAGGTAAGTTCGTATTATTGAACTTAAATGTGTACATATCTATTTGATGGATGAAATTGAGTTAGTAATTATTCTATTGGATAAATGTTGAGATATTAAATGAAATGTATGAATTGAGTAAGGCAAGTTGCCGAATAAGACCATAGTCGAGAAATGGCAATTGAATAATAAGACATAATCGAGTTATGACATGTGAATGAAATACCATGGAAGGGCCTTGGCAATGTATGTGAAAGACCATAGTTGGACTATGGCATCGAAAAATCGATGAATTTGTATCGTAAGCACTTATAAACCGGAGCGGTTTGATGAGAGTATTGATGAGAAATAGAAATGTATCGGTGCAGGTATGTACGAAAACTATTCAAATATCGAGATAGATGAAGTTGAGAACTCATGAATAAGGATATGAATAAATTTTATGTTAGCTCATGAATTAATACTTTAAATGTTGATGATATTATCTATTTTGAATTACTATGAATGTTGTGATTATTTCATGTTCACAAACGAACTTACTAAGCTTTATAGGTTACTTTGTTTATCTTCGATGTTTTATAGTTCTACGAAGCTAGCTCGGATCCAGGAACCCTCAGAGACTTCATCACACTATCGATCATCTATTTGGTACTTTTGAAGCTATGTATATATGGTATATGGCATGTATAGGCTTGAGTCATTTTGGTATGTTTGATGGATATGTATTTTGGCCATTTGAGTTGCCATAGATGATGAACTTGATGATGCTTATGAATGTGCAATTAATTCTACTTTTAATGTTGGTAATAGACCTATAATGAATGAATGGGATTGAAGTGGTTATGTGTGTTTGGATTGGTTTTGCTAAATGAATTATATGTGTGAATTATGCTAAGTAAAGCAAGTTAAATTGTTTGGTATTTGAATAGGTGAATGGTATGGATTTGAGTATTGAATTTAGTTGAAATGGATATGATATGATTATGTATTGGTTGGTGAACTTTGGTTGCATACTTGTGACTTAAAATGATACCAATTGAGCTTCTGTAGGTATGTGCAAAAAGGGTGGCAATTTGGCTTTGCAAATGGCCTATTTTTGTCCACACAGGTAAAGACACGAGTGTGTCTCTTAGATGTGTGCGACACACGGTTAGGTTACACGACTGTGTGTCCCTTGGCGTTGAAATTGAATTAAATTAGTATGCTCCACACGGTTCCCACACGGGCGTGTGATTGGCCGTGTAGTACAAGTCAATACACCCCTAAAGGGCACACGGGCTGGACACATGTGCGTGTGGTTGGCCGTGTGACCCAAGTCAGTATACTCTCTAGTTTTCACACAGCCTGGCACACGGGCATGCCCTCAGCTGTGTGATGCAAGTCAGTATGTATGTCCTGTTTACACACGGCCTAAGACACGGGTGTCTCTACTAGCCGTGTGAGGCATACGGCCTGTTCACACGGGTGTGTCTACTAGCCGTGTGAGGCACACGGCCTGTTCACATTGGCGTGTGACCTCTATTTATAAGAAAAATTTTTAAGTTTTCCAAAATTTTCGTATGTTATCGGTTTAGTCCCGAACAACTTCTAAAGCATTTAAAGGCCTCATAGGTCTATATAAGGGACAATGAGGTATTGAATAATGTATGAGAATGACTGCTATATGTTGTGTATTGATTGGTAATACCTCGTAACCCTATTTCGGTGACGGATACGGGCTAAGGGTGTTACAGGGCGTGTGGACATTTGAAATGGGATCACATGGCCTTATCTCAGCCGAGTTCGACCCAATGTAACTCCCTGAATTGGGTCACACGCCAACCACATGCCCGGTGACCAAACCGTGTGCGCTCCGAAATGGCCACCTACGCCTGTGTGCTATGTCATGTGCTAGGCGTGCCAAAACTGTAGGGTATACTGACTTTGACACAACACCAATCACAAGCCCCGTGTGCAGGCTGTGTGGAGCATCTGACTGGTTTCTAATAAAACCAGTGACAACGCCATGTACCTTGATTGTGTGTCACACACGGCTAGATACACGCTCGTGTCTCTTCCCGTGTGGACAAAATAGGTTACTTACTGCCATCTTGCTCACACCAAATTTGCATACCAATCTCAAACAAATCTCAAACAAATCTAATTCATGCCAATTCCATACCAACAACCACAAGACACTCAAATATCACAATAAGCCATTCAATTCATACCAATTTTAGATTCTTAAGTCACCTAAAACTTCAAGCATATTAATCTCAAATTTCAACCATTTGTTACTCCCAATACCATCTCACAAGAAACATTTATATACAATTATACACAAACATATCAAAACCCAGTTGCACATATATATTTACATCACCAAACATGCCAAAATAAGCCAATTTACATGGCTATACACATAACCAAGCATTTAACATATACAAGCCAAATCAAATGGATAAATCCACTACCAAACTATAAACCAAAATGACCACAATTCCTGTACATGCCATATAACCAAATACATAAGTTCAAAAGTACCAAAATGATAGCTTGATAGTGTGATGCAATCTCTGGCGACTCCCCCAATCCCAAGTAAGACTTCAATATCACTATAAAACACGAAAGGTAAATCGAGTAAGCTTAGTAAGTTCTTATAGTAATAAACTCAATTACCATAAATGCACAATTTAAGGCAATTATACTTATCATAATTAAACTTATATTGATCCATAAACCTATCACATATTCATTTCATAAGGTTAGATATGAAATTCACAAGTTTCTTTGATTCAATGCTTGTACGGTTTCATGTACATACTTTACCTACTCGTATCAATCTCATACTCATCCATATTCTTGATTTACCGTTGAACCATTGGAATAATATCGGATACTCGGGATATCACCCCCCTAAGTGCCAATACATAGCCAAAGCTCTCACAATCCATATCTCATATAATGATCACTCTTGAGCTATCAACGGGTCTGCTCACACAAGCTAACGGTCATGACGTAGCTACACGATGCTACTCACACAAGCTAATGAGAATCCCAACACATGTCTAATAACTCAGCCACCGGTAGGACATACGACCCAGCACCCAAACATTAACCCCTAATGACATGTCATTTGTATCCTAATCTATTCCTAAGGTTCAACGGGATTTTACATTGCCGAATCTTCATCGAACGTATTCGTAAGGTCGTATTCACAATTAATTCCATAATAAAGCAATTAAAATACAATTATATTATTACTTATTAAATACGAACTTATCTCGATTCACAAAAAGGACGAATGGAATTGACTAGTCCAATACTTTATTTTTCCCTTGATCTAGATCTGAACTTTATTTTTCTTGACCTATATAATATCAAATTTCACTTATTCAATTATCATTCTATTCAATTTAGCCCAAAAATCACATCATGGCAAAACTACACTTTTGCCCCTTAATAGTTTAACATCTTTACAATTTAGTCTTTAGCTCATAAATATACAATTCATGCAATTATGTCCTTACCCATGCTAGCCAAATTTCATTTATTATCATAACAGCCCATATTTTTCATTTATTTCACATTTCACAAATAATCCCTAATTAAAAATTTTAGCAAAAATCACTTTACAAATGTTGTTTATCTAGCAACAACCATATATTTTTCTATCATTAACATCAAAATACATATACATTCATCAATGGAAAAACCCTAAACCTTTAAAAATTTTGCAAATTAGTCCCTGGGCTAGTTAGATTAAGCTACAAGACTCTGAAAACATAGAAATCATTAAAAACCAGGTCAAAATACATACCAAATTAGCTAGTGAAGTTGCTGAAATTTGAAACTTAAAAAAATGGTCTCAAGCCCTAATTTCAATTGTAGAAGATGATATGAGACAAAAAAATTTTTGTTTTTATTTATTTTAACTTTAATTACTAAATACCAAAATTAACCTTTTAAAACATTACAATTTTCACTTATACCAAGCCATGGTACATCCAACATTAACATAAATGGTCTAATTACCACATAAGGAATTATACTTTAAGGTTCTATAGCTATTTAATACCTTTAGCCTATAGAATTCAAGTTTTACACTTATGCGATTTAGTCCTTTTTATCAAATTGAGCATTCAAACGATAAAATTTCTTAACAAAGTTTTCACACAATCATACTATCATGCTACAGAAATTAAAATAATAATAAAATAATTATTTTAACCTCAGATTTTGGTCCCAAAACCACTATTCTAGTTTGACTAAAAACGGGTTGTTACATCATTTTTATAAACCGAGCGAGAAATATTTTGTTTATATTTACAGATTTTCATTAAGGTGGAATTAAATTTTTGTTGAAACGTTTTAAAGGTTCAATAGTTAATTAATTAAAAAGGACTAAATCGTAAAAGATGTAAAATTTGATCACTATTTGATTGGAGTGAATAAATGGTTAATTGAATAAAGGAAAAGGGACTTAAATGGTAATTAGACCATTCAATGTGTTAGTAGATAATAATGGACATGAATTTGATGTTTTTTATTTAATTATTAACTAAGGTTATATGGTAATTTGATAATTATATTAAATAAAAAAAAAGATTTATTCATATTTTTCAAAGCTTGATAATTGATTGTAATGGGGAAAGAAGCCATTTATTTTAGCTTGGAGGTTTCAGTAACTTCACAACAAAATTGGTATGTGATTTTAGCCCCGTTTCTTGTAATTTTTATGTTTTTGAGATCGTTACAACTAGGTCCAACTAGCCCGTACCTTCGATTTTGAAACTGTTAAAGATTTTGAATGTTTCCATTGATGAAGCTTGTGATTTTAGGTGTTAAATGATGGAATTTGAAATATTAGTTGTTATTTAAAAGTATTTTATTAAGTGATTTTTGATGAATTTTTCGATTAGGGGCTAAATTGTTTAAAATAGTAAAAATAAAAGGATTCAATGTGAATTTTTTTGGCATGAAGGGGCTGTTTTGGATACCATGAGTATTTTGCTAGGCTCAATTTTGGGTAAAAATGATTAATTTGCATGTTTTGGGCTCAGGGACTAAATTAAATAAAAATAAAACTTTAGAGACAATTTTCTAAAAATATGAAAAATAACCAAATCGCATGAAATACATTGTTTTACTGTCTAAGTTGATAAATTGAATGAAATTATTAATTTAGATCAATATCGGGTGGAAAATCAAGAAAAATGAAAAATTACCAAAATGCCCCTAAACTTTGGTATTTCTGCAATTTAGCTAGGTAAGTTCGTATGAAATTGAATGTTATATGTGATTATATTGTGATTAAATCAATATATATATGTTAGTATGCAATTTACCGTGTTATGAAACGATGTAAATCCAACGGCGTATGATAATTACCGAGCCCCGTTTGAACCTTCAGAATTCGTAAGATACAAATGACATGTCATTAGGTTTTACATGATTCGGGTGCTGGTCCTGAACGTCCTACCGATGGTTGAGGTCTCGTATGTATTGCGGATGCTCCACAGTTCGTGTGAGCAGCATTGTGTAGCTCTGTTTTGACCCACAGTTTGTGTAAGTAGGCCCATTTTCACAGCTCATGTGAGCATTCTGATTCACAGCTCGTGTAAGTGTACATGTATAGGAATTGACGGATTATAGTTATATGAGTTAGCACACTATGTGTGAGCTATCATAGGTATCCAACGGTATTCTAAATGGTTCAATAGACATTATTCAGATAAGAAATGGTAAGAGAACGATATGTATTATGACATGTACATATATGAACATCCTTGATATGATGATACATGGAAATTATGTAAACTGAGATGAGTAATAAACTCAAGTGTTACATGTTGAGAATAAATGGTTATCCATGTTGAATTTATATGAAATATGTTCAAGTATGCTAAGATGTGTTGTTGTTTGATGCTTAGGCATATGCCAAGCTATTGGTTGAATGGTATTATGTTTACTTATAAGTTGCATTGGAATGGTAAGAGCCCAAATGGAAATGTGCTTCTGTTCATGAAATAGTGGTAAGGTTTTAAATTATGAAATTTCTTATGAAATGATTTATCATGTGGTTAATTCCCAAAAGAGCTATGTTTAAATGCACTAGCTTATGGTTATGGTTGAATGATATGCGTGTTTCTTATTTGTTATGCATATGAAATGGGTGTGGAAGGTAATCAAAATAGTAAGTTCATACTTGAAATGTAAAATGATGAAATAGGAACAAAAATGCCTGAGCTATCTAATTTGGTACAGCTAACTTGTACGTACAGAGGCAGCATGATTCTAATGAAAGGACACCTGGCTATTTGGATAAATAGTAATATTCACATGAAAGGAAGAAGAAAGAGAGAGTTTTGGGGTTTTATCATCTTCCTTTGAAGCTTTGAGCTATGACGACTTAAGCTCGACAGGTGAACTACGTGAAAAGGGTGCAACTTAGCTCTTAACGAAGAGTCTTAAGTACGACACAAGAGGGAATAGATAGATTCAAGTTGAGTTGTCTAGACTAGTTTCTCACTTGTTTCTTTTATTTTTTTAAACACCGGTATTACTTTCTATTTCAGGTTTGTACAGAAGTGCACATGATTTCTGGGTTAAATGTTATTTTATTCAATCTTGCTTCTACTGTTTAATCTTTGAGTTTGAATGTTTTTAGCATGGAAGTGTTATTGCAGTTATTGACACTGGAAAATACGGTGATAGTTCAAGCTAACAAGCATGAAAATGGAAGTTGCTTAAGGGTTAGAGGAATTTAATCCACTTGTTCTTAATAGTGTTCTATTGCCAGTATCGGAAGGTGGGGTTAATGTGCATGTTTAAGTCTTAGATTAAATATAAAAGTTAAGCTTGGTAAGATATTCATTGCAGTTTAATGCATCGACAATCACCTATCCTTTTATACCTTGTGAGCACTTAGTATTTTGTTGAATATTCACGTTGGGGTTCCTAGTTTCTCACAATCATATTTTATCTTATTATTTTCAAATCATTGCTTCGACAACTACTCTCACAATTTATCTTGTTTCTATCCATTTATTGCACTACAGTGATAAAAAAAAGACAACCAACCTCATGGGACCGATATCGAATAGACTCATATCTGTTTACTATACTTGCATTGATAGTGTACGCTTGCACATTATTGTTGTGACGTTAAATAGCCGACCAAGTTTTGACGTTGTTACTGGGGATGACGTTTGTTTGATGTTTTTTTGTTTTTTTATTTCATAATATTTAGTTGTTACTAACTTGTTTTCCTTTTTTTTGTCATTATTTGCACATTTTATTTTAGATGTTGTATGACCTAAAGCAATTAGAGTTTATTTACAATTTTGATCCAGAAATTGAAAGAACCGTTCACAGGAGACTTTAAGAACAAATGTGTAACACCCCATATCTGTAACCACATTGGAGCGGAATACGAGGCATTACCTAACTCGATCTCATGCACACAGACATTCACAAGTCACCTAGACTTGGTACAATTTAAAACTTTTTCAATTTCTACTTTAAACCTCTTGTTATGGGCCTACGAGCCCCTAATCGACCATTGGAAACTATTCGGGATCAGCCCGAGCCCTTAAACCATCTATACAAAATTTTGACTTTGAAACAATGCACACGCCCGTGTAGAAGGACAACACGCCTATGTAGCCAAGTCAACATGGGCGTGTTGGTGGCCCGTGTGGCTCACACAGCCTAGGTAATATAAGGACACGCTCGTGTCCTCCACTTCTGTGGAATTAATTCTAAATGCACACTTACAGGGATTTTCACACGGCCTGGCACACAGTTGTGTCTCTAGCCCGTGTGTTTTACATGGCCGTAACATGCCCGTGTCCTAGCCCGTGTGTAAAAACATGGACTTTCTATTTTTGACGTCAGCATCCCAAAATGCCACACGGCCAATACACACGCCTGTGTGCTAGGCCGTGTCCATTACATGGCTGAGACACACGGCCGTGTCTCTGCCAGTGTTTTTACTATCATGCATACTAACTTAAAATTTTTACGTGTAGGGGACACACGACTGGACCACATGCCCATGGGGTAGAACGTGCGTCACACACGGTCTAGACACCATGAATATCCGATATATTTTCTAGGTTCGAATGGGAACTCTACTATCTCTATTATCATCATACTTTCTCAATTTCAAATCAAGCAACTCGTGCTATATTAATTCAACACATATACATTAGCGATGTAGTTGTATTATTTACAGACAACTTACCTCGGATTACAAAATGTGGCAACTAATCGATTTAGTCGATTTGCTTGGCTTTTCCTCGATCTAGGTTCGGATTCGGTATTTCTTAATCTATAATAGCAGAATGCACTTATTAGTCACTAAATAAAATTAAACAATCGAAAATTCATATATTTGGTAAAATGACCATTTTGGCCCTAGACTTTGACAAAATGACCATTTTATCCCTATGCCTGAAAATTGATTTTTATTGAATTTATTCTTTCTTAAGCCTAGCCAAACCCTTTTTACTCTTGTAGCAACTCCAAATTCCTTCTATTTCACATACTTAACATCTATTTTACAACTCATGTAAAATAGTCTTTTTAGGTGTTTTCATGATAACACCTTTCGTAAAAGTTGTTCATAACACACCCAAGACCTATTTTCTTCCATAAAAACTCAGCAAACATTACAAATCCTTTCATGGAAAAACCCTACACTCTTGATCATTTTGCAAAATAGTACCCTCATTTGAAAGCTCATGCTTCAAGGGTCTCAAAAATGCAAAAATCATCAACAAAAAGTATGTAAATCACTTACTTGCAAGAGGAATAAGTTGCTAAAATTTTTGAAGCTCAAGACCCCCAAAAATGGCTAAAAATTGATGGAGAAGAAATGAGAAATAAGATGATATCATCTTTCTTTTATTTTATTTCTATTTTAGTCAAATTAGCCACCAAACCCACCAAACTTGGACCCTTTGACCAAATTGCCTCTTATGGCCGACCATGCACTATTATAGGGTCTAATTTCCCTTTAAAGACCCACAATTAGGTTCTCTAGCTATTTGGCACTTTTAGCTATCAAAATAAGACTTTTGCATTTTATGCGATTTAGTCCTTTTTCTCAATTGAGCTCATGAACGTCAAAATTAACTCACCAAATTTTTGATGCACTCATATAATCATACTATATCATCAAAATAATTATAAAATAATGTACTCGACATCGTATTTGTGGTCCTGAGACCACTATTCTGACTAGGCCTTAAATCAGGCTGCTACGTTTCTCTCCCCCTTAGTGATTTTCGTCCCTGAAAATCTTACTGGCAAATAAGTTCGAGTATTGATATTTCATAGTCTCCTCGGGCTCCCATGTGTCTTCCTTGACTCCATATCTATGCTGCAAACCTTCACGAGTGCAATACTCTTATTTCTTAACTGTTTGACTTCCCGAGCCAATATATTGATGGCTTTTCGCCATAAGTCATGTCTGGATGAATCTCAACCTCTGTCGGTGCAATCACGTGCGAAGGGTCTAACCTATATCGGCCTAGCATGGACACATGAAACACTTCGTGAATCTTTTCCAATTTCAGTGGCAAAGCCAATCGATAGGCAACTGGCCCTATTCTTTCAGTAACCTCATAAGGTCCTATGAAACGAGGCCTCAACTTGCCTCTTCTACCAAATCTGAGAACTTTTCTCCACGGGGAGTCAAAAAATATTTGAGACTTTTGCGGTCAGTAAATATTCGACATTTCTTGCCATACAAATGATGTCTCCAAATCTTTAATGCAAACACGATCGCGACCAACTCTAGATCGGTGTCGGGTAATTTTTCTCATGTGGCTTTAGCTGTCTTGAAGCATAGGCTATAACCTTTCCTTCTTGCATGAGTACCACCCCAACCCATTCATGGAGGTGCCGCTATAAATCACAAATTCTTTACCCGACTCCAGTTGTACTAACATTGGGGCTTCGGTCAAAAAAGCCTTTAATTGCTCGAAACTCTGTTGGCACCTTTTTGTCCATTCGAACTTGACATCTTTTTACAACAGTCTTGTCATCGGGGTAGCTATCATAGAAAATTCATTTACAAACAGCCTATAATATTCGACCAAACCCAAAAAGCTTCAGACCTCTGTTACATTCTTCAGCGGTTTCCATTCAACAATAGCCGAGACTTTGCTTGGGCCAACTCTAATCCCGTCACCCGACACAATGTGTCCTAGAAATCCAACCTCTTTAAGCCAGAATTCACTCTTATTGAACTTTGCGTACAATTGTTTGTCTCTCAGGGTCTGTAATACAGTTGTCAAATGCTTCGCGTGTTCACTCTCATCACGTGAATAAATCAATATGTCGTCGATAAAGACCACCACAAACTTATCCAAGTATGACCGAAAAATGCGGTTCATAAATCCATAAATACTACCAGAGCATTAGTCAAACCAAAGGGCATGACAAGGAACTCATAATGCCCGTATCTTGTCCGAAATGTTGTCTTTAGTAGATCTTGCTCTTTCACCCTTAGCTGGTAGTATCTTGACCTCAAGTCAATCTTGGAAAATACAGTGGCTTCCTTAAACTGATCAAACAGGTCATCGATTCTTTGGCAAAGGATACTTGTTCTTCACTGTTACTTTATTAAGCTATCTATAGTAGAAACATAACCTCGTCGACCCATCTTTGTTTTTCACAACAAGTACTGCAGCACCCCACGGCGAAAAACTCGGTCTCGCAAAGCCCTTAACCATTAACTCTTGCAACTGTACCTTAAATTCTTTTAATTTCGTTGGAGCCATCCTATACGGAATGATCGAGATGGGTGTCATACTGGGGACCAACTCGATTCCAAACTCAATATCCCTTACTAAAGGTAATCCAGGTAATTCCTTCGGAAACACGTCTGTAAACTCACAAATCACTGGTACCAATTCAATATTCAACTCAGACACTTGAGTATTCAGCACAAAAGCTAGGTAAGCCTCATATCCTTTTCTCAAATATTTTTCAGCAGTCAAAGACGATACTATTACAGGCAAATTATCCGATTCATCTGGTCCAACCCGAAGGATATTCCTGTCTTCACATTTCAGTTTGATAACTTTTCTCCCATAGTCCACTACAACACTATGATAAGTTAACCAATCCATCCAAAGAATTACACCGAATTCATTAAACGACAATAACATCAAGTTATCCAGAAAATAATGACCTCTAATTGTCAAAGGGTAGTTTCTACATACTTGGTCCACTAACACATGTCTGCCTAAAGGGTTGGACACTTTTATCACAAACTCAGTGGACTCTACTATCATGTTCATACGAGGTATCAAATCCACACAAATATAAGAGTGGGTAGACCCCATGTCAATTAAAGCAACAACAGATATTTCATGGATATAAAAAGTACCCATCATCACATCGGGAGACTCTGTCTCTTCTCAGGCATGAATAGTGTAAGTTCTTGCAGGCACTCTGCCCTCGGACCTCACCGCAATATCTCTTGTCATGCCTCTACCTCTAGTCCCACTTTCGGGTTCTTTTGTGATCTACCCTTCAAAGGAGCACTACTAACCTTCCTCTCTTATCTTTTCCCTCTCTCTTCCATTTCGGGACAATCTCGGATGAAATGTTCTAATGATCTACACTTGAAACAACCTCTTTCATTCCCTCAGCACTCGCCGAAATGACGCCTACCACATTGTGAACATTCAGGCCTATTTGGCTGAGCACTACTGACACTCGCTACAGAAGCAGTTTGGGCTCTAGATGTCGTGTTCTATTTATTTTTGTTTCTATTCGAGAACCCTACTGAAGCATTCGATCGGGTCATGAACTCTTTTGATCTTTTTGATGAGGACTGAAGTGACTTTCCCATCTATCTTTTCTTTGTATCTTGTGACTCAAAAGCCACTTTCCTTCTTAATTTAATTAGCTCTTCGGCCTTACAAGCTCTTTCAACAAGTGCTACAAATTCCCACAGCTCTAAGATGCCAACAAACACTCGGATATCTTTATTGAGGCCATCCTTAAACCTCTTACACATGGTGGCTTCTGTAGATATGCACTCCCGCACATACTTGCTATGCCTCACAAACTCACGTTCATATTCCGCTACTGTCATATGGCCTTACTTTAAGGCTAGAAATTCCTTCCTCTTTTGGTCTATAAACCTCTGACTAATATAATTCTTTCAAAACTCTTTCTGGAAGAATTCCCAAGTTTCTCTCCCTCGATACCACAGACATAAGAGTGCTCTACCACTGGTAAGCTGAATCTCACAAGAGCGACACTGCACACTTCATGCACTCCTCAGGAGTGTACAATAGTTCATCAAACACTCTAATGGCATTCTCTAACCAAAACTCTATTTTCTCTAGGTCATCATCTATGTTAGCCTAGAATTCCTCAGCCCCTTGTTTTCAGATCTTGTCTATTGGAGGCTTCTCTCTCCTAAACACGTCCGCATCCTGCAGAGCTTTTGGGGCATACTAAGGAATCGAAGGAGGTGGGGAAGGTGGAGTGTTTGGATTTGCACGAACGAACTCCTTGTACCAAGCATCCGTCATTTGGAGATAGGCTTCTCTAGCCCCTCCACCTTAGCCCATAATTCGGGCTCACTCTCTACTAGTGCGGTCCCTTCAGCAGGAGCCGGCGCGTTACTCTCCATGTCATCCGTTGTAGCTCTATCAAGATCCATTTACTATATGAAAATACAATTTTATAATTGTCAGAAGTCGTTACACTATCAATAAATAGTTATGGCATGTATAGCTAAACCCGTACTCTCGCTAGGTAGTCCTAGAACCGACTAAACCATAGCTCTAGTACCACTAAATGTAACACCCCATATCCATACCCATGCCAGAGAGAAATACAAGGCATTACCTAACTCGATCTCATGCACACAGACGTTCACAAGTCACCCAGACTCAGTCCAATTGAAAAATTTTCAATTTCTACTTTAAACCTCTTGTTATGGGTCTTCGAGCCCCTAATCGACCATTGGAACTATTCGGGATCAACCTAGGCCTTAAACCATCTATAGAAATTTGACTTTGAAATAAGGCATATGCCCGTGTAGAAGGACAACACGCCCGTGCGGCCATTTCAACATGGGCGTGTTGGTGGCCTGTGTGGCTCACACGACCTAGGTAATATAAGGACATGCCCGTGTCCTCCACCTATGTGGAATTAATTCTAAATGCACACCTACAAGGGTTTTCACATGGCCTGGCACACGCCCGTGTGGCGGCCCGTGCGCTTCACACGGCCATGACACGCCCGTGTCCTAACCTATGTGTAAAAACATAGACATTTTGTTTTTGACGTCAGCATCCCCAAAATGCCACACGACCAATCTACACGCCCGTGTGCTAGGCCATGTCTATTACATGGCTGAGACATACGACCGTGTCTCTGCCCATGTGTTTACTATCATACATACTGACTTGAAATTTTTGTGTGTAGGGGACACACGGTCAGACCACACGCCCATGGGGTAAATCGTGCGTCACAGAAGGTTTAGACACATGCCCGTGTGTCTATCTGTATGGACAATATAAGGCTATTTACCAAGCCTATTTGCCACCCTTACTTACACAACCTGCATAGTAGTAACCACAATCAAGATAAGACTATCCCAAGCAACCAAATCAGTCGCAATAAACAACATTCCATTTGTGCATTTTACTTATCTATGAAAATAACATCTTTGCAAATAAAACAAAATGAATATGAGCCATCATTCAAGGCTTAATACAAAATGAAGGGCTCCCAACCCAAGCCAACACATTTGGCCAGTTTTCAATGACACAAAAATAGCAAAGTCTAAGCCCTATACATGCCATATTCAAAAGTATAAATCAAACTATACCGAAAGCTTTGCTTGATAGTGTGATCGATATCTCTAACTTCCGTTGATCCTAGAGCTAGATAGGTGGCACTATAAGAAAAAAGGAAAGGAGAGGGAGTAAGCATAAAGCTTATTACGTTTTATATAATTAAATATACAACAACAATTTTACCATTCATTAACATGCTCGTAACACAAAAGTAGGCGCAAGCATAACTTACTCATCACTGTCCATATAAACCTTATAGCATATATCGAGCTTATATCTCATACATTTCAAATAGGTACCTGTACCACTCATAATACAGTTATACCATGCTTATTAACTTAAAGTCATAATACTCATGTTGAACCATTTAGAACACTACCGGTATTTATTAATCCTCAAAGTGGGTAAAGTGCTGATGACATATCCCAGACACGGTCTTACACTAGCTCATATCTCATTCCAATGCCATGTCCCAGACATGGTCTTACACTGACTATCATCTCGTAGCCGATGCATGTCCTAGACATGTCTTACACTGGCTTACCTCTCGAGGCCGATGCACGTCCCAGACATGTCTTACACTAGCATCATCTCAATGCCGATGCCATATCCCAGACACGGTCTTACACTGGCTCTCATAATGTGGCTGATGCATGTCCCAGACATGTCTTTCACTAGCCCACAATAACCCATATGTCATGGAATGAATATCCGATATATTTTCTAGGTTCGAACGGGAACTCTACTATCTTATTATCATCATACTTTCTCAATTTCAAAATCAAGCAATTCGTGCTATATTAATTCAACACATATACATTAGCAATGTAGTTGTATTATTTACATACAACTTACCTGGGATTACAAAATGTGGCTACTAGTCAATTTAGTCGATTTGCTTGGCTTTTTCCCAGTCTAGGTTCAGATTCAGTATTTCTTGATCTATAATAGCAAATTGCACTTATTCAGTCACTAAATAAAATTAAACAATCGAAAATTTATATCTTTGGCAAAATTACCATTTTACCCATAGACTTTGACAAAATGACCATTTTACCCCTAGGCCCGAAAATTAATTTTTATCGAATTTCTTCACATCTTAAGCCCAGCCGAACCTTTTTTACTCTTATAGCAACTCCAAATTCCTTCTATTTCACATACTTAACATCTATTTTACAACTCCTGTAAAATAGTTCTTTTAGGTGTTTTCATGCTAACACCTTTCACAAAAGTTGTTCATAACGCACCTAAGACCTATTTTCTTCCATAAAAAAAACATTACAAATCCTTTCATGGCAAAACCCTACACTCTTGATCATTTTGCAAAATAGTACCCTCATTTGAAAGCTCATGCTTCAAGGGTCTCAAAAATTAAAAATCATCAACAAAAAGTATGTAAATCACTTATTTGTAAGAGGAATAAGTTGCTGAAATTTTTGAAGCTCAAGACCCCAAAAATGGCTAAAAATCAGGGACAAGAAATGGGAAATAGGATGATATCATCTTTCTTTTATTTTATTTCTTTTTTAGTCAAATTAGCCACCAAACCCACCAAACTTGGACTTTTTGACCAAATTACCTCCTATGGCCGGCCATGCACTATCTTAGGGTCTAATTTCCCTTTAAAGACCCCCAATTTAGGTTCTCTAGCTATTTGGCACTTTTAACTATCAAAATAGGACTTTTGCATTTTATGCGATTTAGTCTTTTTTCTCAATTGAGCTCAGGAACGTCAAAATTAACTCACCAAATTTGCCATGCATTTATATAATCATGCTATATAATAAAAATAATTATAAAATAATTTATCTGACTCTAGATTTGTGGTCCCGAGACCACTATTCTAACTAGGCCCTAAATTGGGCTGTTACAAAAGGAATATGGCTTTACCAAGAAACTATGACGTTATACCCCCAATGCAGTAACAAAATGCTAATGACCAACAGTTGTCATGGTACGCTCAAATACAAAATAGGAGTATACGAGATTTTGTGGTACCTATCTTGGATGACTTACAGCCGGGAGTTGTTAGGCTAGCAATCTAGGCTAGAAATTTTGAACTCAAGCTAGTAATGTTTCAAATGTTGAATTCTAATGGGCATTGTGCTGGACTTGTAACACCCCATACCCGAGACCGTTGCCGGAGTCGGACACGAGGGGTTCACAGACTAAATTCGCTTACTATCGCAGTCCATTTTAAAATTTTCAGGCAGTTGGCTAACTGCGACACTGTCACCTTAAAAATCATATCTTGAGTTTCACAACTCGAAAATCAGTTTATGATTTTTCCCTGAAACTAGACTCATATTCCCATCTACATATTTTTTTCTAGAATTTTTGGTCGGCCAATTAGTACAGTTTATTAGTCAAAGTCTCCCATGTTACAGGGATCGACTACACTGACCTTTGCGCATTACGACTTGGATATCTCCCTCCACAGAGCTTCAATACTGATGTCGTTTGTTTCTATAGAAACTAGACTCAGAGAGGAATCTATACATATATGGAATGACTCCTAATTATCTTTGGTTAATTTATAATGAATTTCCAAATCGGAACAGGGAATCCAGAAACCGTTCTGGCCCTGTCTCACGAGAACCTAAATATCTCTTAACATACTGTCCATATGATTGTTTCGTTACTTTCCTATGAAAATAGATTCATCAAGGTTCATTTAAATAATTTATTCATTATTTAACTCCAATCCTACTATTTTTAGTGATTTTCCAAATCTACATCACTGCTGCTGCCAGCATCTGCCTTTAAGGTAGACTTTACCTATTTCATAGTTTCCATGATTCAACTAGCCCTTTTAGCATAAATAGCACAAATTATGATAGTGATTAACCATTCCATACCAAATGATTATAACATTATGCTCAAACATATATAAGCCATTTTCGCATGGCTATATACATTAACCAAAATATTCTTCCGCCACTAGTCTATTTTATACATGCCATAAGATAATCCAAAACATAGCAGTACCAAACAGTGGATAGTGATAGTGTGACTAGTTGCTGACATCCCCGAGCCTGTAGCTTCGCAATGAGATCTATAAAACAGAGGAAACAGAGTAAACGGAGTAAGCATTACAATGCTTAGTAAGTTTTAAGCAGTGTCAACAGATAACAATCAAATTATAACATAGTTGTTCGTATTTTTATTTCACTCTTCCTTCAGGCATACCATCCCTTTACCGAATATGCACATCTCATCATATACAATAGGCAGATAAACTTTCACATAAAAGTGAGCTCATGTGACATAGATATATCGTATGATTTCACATAACCTCTCACACTGATCCGATGTCACATAATCATAGGAATAGTCTCATAGATTGCTCTCGTATGCATCACATAACTACCTTATGATTTAGTGCAAATCAAGCTCACATATAAACTTGGAGTACATACCTGTTTAACCTTTCGCATTGAATATATTTATAAGCAATTCTTATTACGAAGTCTTACCCGGACATAATCTCCACACGAAGTTATCGGGTCTTACCCGGACAAAATCCCCACACGTAGTCATCGGGTCTTACCCGGACAAAATCCCCACACGTAGTCATCGGGTCTTACCCGGACAAAATCCCCACACGTAGTCATCGGGTCTTTAGAGCTCGGATATAGTACGAGCACGAAGCTTACGGACATTAATCAGTGATAATATTCTCGCATAAAGCATGCGGGGTTTTAACCCGGATATAGTACTGACACAAATGCCCTTCGGGACTTATCACATTTATACACTTTCACATCCATCACGTTGGCCACTTGGCCCTGTCACATATATACACTTTCACATTCATCACATCGGCCATTAGGCCTTATCACATTATATACACTTTCACATTCATCACATCCGGCCATTAGGCCTTATCTCATATATGCATGTTCACATCCATCACATAGAATCCTAAATCAAAATATAGATTTTCATGTATTCACATCACAATTATCCAAATATACTTCACATACCACATATACTTTCACGTATACATACTGTCTTGGCTGAATCTACATCTATCATTTTCCAATATCACAATTTAGAATTCACGTATGGGTTTAATCAATAGCTTATGAGCAACTAAAACAAGTTTATCAAGGTTTACAACACAATCTCAAATTCAGCACAAGCTGTGTTTCCTGAGCAATAGTCACTAAATTATTTATAACTGGAGCCACAAAACTCCAAATCACTTTCCGTTAATTTTTCCTGAATATAGACTCGTATATCTTCCATCCATAAAATTTCCAGAATTTTAGGTTTGGCCAATCAATACCAGATTTTTCTTAAAGTTTCCCCTGTTTCACTGTTTGACTAATCTGACCACTCTTCACTACGAATCAAATTTCTCATTTTACAGAATTCAAAATGTGTTGTATTTGATTTAATTTGAAACTAGACTCATTAAGGAGTCTAAGCATATAAATTTTATCTTATAACCATTTTTGTACAATTTATAATGATTTTCTAAAAACAGAACAGAGGATTACAGTGTCATTCTGCGCTGTCTCACACAACTTTAAGTATCTCATTATCGGAAATTCCTTTGCTTTCACGGTTTCTTTTATAAGAAACTAGACTCATTAAGCTTTAATTTCATGTCTCATTCAGCCTCTAATTCAAATCCATAAATTTATGGTGATTTTCTAAAGTCACGTTACTGCTGCTGTCCTAAGCAGACTATTTCAAATTACCCTTAAATTCCCAAGCTCAAACACTTAAGAACTTACCATTTGAGCTTAGAACATATCATGGCCACATCATATCTTATTAAATCAACTCATCATGTCCTATTATAATTGAATTTACTCAACGTTTAATCACTTAAAACTTACCTCGGATGTTATCGAATTATCACGAATCGACTATTCAGCTACTTTCTCTTTCCCTTATCCGAAATTTGTGCCCCTTTTTGTCCTTGAGCTTAATTAAACAAATTCAACTTATCACATCTCTATTATTAAAAAAAATCACATTCGGCACATTTAAAAAAACATTGATAAGTCTCAAAACACAAGCAACACTTATCAAAGTCATGTAATTTACGCACTTTACAAGGCACTACTACATTTATAATCTTACTTTCATACAACCATTCTTCTTTGACCGAATGCTTCCACACTCATGTCTTCATTAACAACCTCTGAAACTACAATTTATTCACATCCTTATTTATGTTACATTCGGCTATCATAATAAAAATATATAAATAGTTACACAATAACCACTTTAGCCTAAAGTCATTTTAGCATATAATGCACAAACATTATACCACCACCATTAAATACATGACATAACCGAATCAACAAAATCATGAGCAACGTGTCAAATATAATTCACACTTATCATTACACTTTGGTCAATTTATCAAAATCATTAATAACCATCATTTGATGAAATCACCATAACCAACTTAACAATATAAACAAGCCATTTAAACCCCCAATTTATCAACTTTGACAAGTTTAAAACTCACCTAATGACTAATTACAAATTAAAGCTTCAAGCAATCAAATTTAACTCATCAAGAACTTGGCCGAATACACATTCTTTGACCAAAATCAAAATTCAACGTGGGGTTTATAAGGGATTGCATCTAGCTCATAAATTAAGTTCACAATTTCCTATTCATATGAAATTTAACCTCATGGAGTCTATTAAGTACTCTTAATCCCTTTTCTAACAACAAATTTCAAACATAGGATTTTCTATACAAAACCGTACATGCTTCCATAAAAAAAATCTAAGAGAATAACTCATGGTTTAAGATAGAACTAAGATACAAACTCAATTTCACAAGTTTTCAAAAAAAATGACATAAACTCATACCTTAGAATCAATCTATGCTAATGGCCAAATGTGTCTCAAGCTTTTTTTTTCCCTTCTTTCTCTTTTCTACTCACGGCAATGGAGAAGAAGAAAAATATGAACCAACTTTGTTTTTATCACCCATTTCTTTTAATAAATGTTCATATTTCATATTATTTATTCATTTAACATTTAGTTTATTAATATAAAAGGCATATATTTTGTATCCCATACTCCTTATTTTATTGTTCCTAACATCCATCACTAACATAACATGTTTGTGACATGTTTCCACTCATAGCATGGCCGGCCACTATGCCTTAATTTGGGTAAATTGACATGCAAACCCATCATTTTCACAATATGCATTAATAGGCCACTTTGCAATTGCCTAGCACATTTCTAAATTTTCTCACATAAGTCCTATTTGATAAAATTCACTTACAATTAACAAAATTCAAACATGAAATTTTCACACATGCACATGTACATATAATGAGCATCAATTATGACGGTTAATTATTTTTATGACTCGGTTTAGTGGTCCCGAAACCACTTCCCAACTAGGGTCAAATTAGGGGTGTCACAGGACTGCTACATGAAGATGCACGAGAACATCTTAAATCATTTTTATTAATTTGTGCTTCCTTTAGTCAACAAGTCGTTCCTGATGATGCTTTGAAGATGCAATTATTCCCTTATTCCCTGCAAGGAAGAGCTCGTACTTGGTTCGTTAGGCTACCTACGTGATCAATTACTTCTTGGAATACACTAGCAACATAGTTTGTTTTGCGATTTAACCCGCCAACAATGAATGCTCATCTCTAAAATGATATTATAGCTTATCATCAGCTAGATGATGAGAATCTTCACACCACATGGGAATGTTATAAATCTTTTCTTTGACGTTGTCCCATGGATGGCATTTGATAGGAAACACAAATTGAGATTTTTTTATAATGGGCTGAATTCACACATGAGGAATCTTGTCGACGCATCAGCTAATGGACCTTTTCTGGATTGTAGTTATAATGATGCTATTGGAATTCTAGATAGAATTTCTCAGAATGATTACCAATATCCAATATCTAGGGCTGCACAAGCAAAAACTACTCCAGGAGTTATTAAATTGGACACAATGTCTGCACTTAGTGCTCAAGTTTCTTCTTTTTCAAATATGATAAAAAATATGCAAGAGACTAGTGATGTCGCACCTATACATGTCACTCAACAAGTTGATGTTCCTATCTTTTGTTGTGAGATTTATAGTGATAACCACAGCTATGAAGATTGTCCACAACATGTAGAGAATGCCTTTTATGGCAATAACATCCGTAACAATTCTTAGAGCAATTCTTATAATAATTCTGCACGCAATCAACAGTCTTGGGGAATTCAGAATGCTGAACAAAATGGCGCAACATTCCGATATGGGAATATATCTACTCAAGGCAATTATAATTCAAGACAAGGGAACTACAATCAACAATAGTATCACTACAATCAGCACACTCAAATACAACCACAACAAAGCCAGATGCACCCACACAAGAGTCAGATGCAATCACAACACTCTTTAATATCGAATCAACATGCTCTAGAACATCGACAACAATAGTACATGCCTAATGTCTGACCCTCAAAATTGTCACTGATATGCCTAATGTCTGACCCTCAAAATTATTGATGCAACCAAAGGTCTAGGCATAATCAAATGTATCTCTACCCTTACCTTTTCCACAAATATTCAGGGAGAATGAGCAGGATAAATAGTACCAACAATTCCTAAACACACTGAAGCAACTTCAGATAATATTCCATTAGTAGACACTCTTGTGGAAATCCCAAATTATGGGAAATTTATGAAGGAACTATTGTCTAAGAAGAAAAAGCTCAATGATATGGAAAGTATTGCACTCACAGAGGGTTGTAGTGCTCTTTTGACAAATAAGTTGCCCCTAAAATGAAAAATCCTGGGAGCTTTACTATCCTATGTTAAATTGGCAACCATTATTTGAGCAAGGCTTTATGTGACTTAGGAGCGAGCTAGCATCAAAGTAATGTCGCTATTGATTTTTAGAAAGTTGGGAATAGGTCATATGAAACCTACTGCAGTGACATTGCAACTAGCTGACCGATCTTTGGCTCAACCTGAAGGGTAAATTAAAGATATCTTAGTTCGTGTGAATAAATTTTTTTTGGCTGATTTTATCATACTTGACTGCGAGGCAGACAAGGAGGTTCCCATAATCTTGGGACGGCCATTTTTAGCCATCGGACGAACTCTTATTGATGTTTACAAAGGTGAACTGATCATGCGACTAAATGATGAGCACGTTACCTTCAGTGTTTTCGAATCTATTCAATGCAAGGAAAAAGAAGAATGCTATACTGTCAATATACTAGATCTAATTGAGGAAGAATTCAATGACCAAAGCACAATATTGTCTGACGAGTTTGCACTGACATCTAATGATGAATTCTTAGATAATTGTGACAGCATGGTTGAAGCTAATAATATTAAACTCAGGCATGGATGACAGATTGAATCATTAGACTTAGCTAACAGAACAACTCCAATTTTAAAACCATCTATCGACGAAGCTCCTACTCTAGAACTGAAACCACTACCTATTCATCTTAAATATGTCTTTCTTAATGATAATAATACTCTCATAGTTATTGTCTCCATAACACTAGATGTAACTCAATAAGAGAAATTGGTCCATATTCTTCAACAACATAAACGAGATATTGCTTGGAGTATTACTAATATCTGGGGCATTAGTCCATCT
>NW_024403120.1:0-15000 GCF_007990345.1 Gossypium hirsutum | reverse complement strand
GAGAGGCCATCAGTATTGGGGGCTTTATTTGGGTCCATTTGTTTAATAGCCTGAAGGATTTCATTCTCTGTATAGTCCATGTTAAGCCATTCATTTGTCTCATCGGTCACACACTCCTTAATATACCCAAGCTCTTGGATATTGACATTTTGACCATCTGATAGAAAACAATCTCACAAAATAGTCTTTAGCCACCTGAATAATGTCCTTACTATTAGTCATCCAGTTTCTTTCCGTGTCTTTAAGCCTCTCAATATTATTCTTCTTAAGACGTCCAGTAGCTTTAGCATGGAAATACCTAGCATTCTGATCCCCTTTCCTAAACCATTTTGACCGAGACCTTTGAGCCCAGTAGCTTTCTTCCCTGGCATAGAGAAAGTCAAGTCTTCTACGAGTTTCCCTTAAGGCCTTACCACTATCCTCTCTACTAGCAGAGTCAATGATCAGGTCAATATTTTTCTCTAATTTTCACATATTACTCTTTATTCTTCCACATTTCTTACGCTGCCATAGGCCTAGGACCAACCTAACCCTTTCAATCTTATTCCTATAATCAATATCATCCCTGTTCCAAACACTTCCTATAATATTTTTTACTTCCTTGTCACCAGCCCAACAATTATCAAATTTGAAGCACAATCTATGGTCTTTAGGTTAATCTTTTGTTTTTTGACCCCACAAATCTAAAAGAATCGCGTCATGATCGGATTCAATCCTATATCTGTATCAAGTAGGAGGGGGCAATGGTCAGAAAAAGAATGCGGCCACTACTATGTCAAGCCTTTCACGGATATTTATCTCTGGTAAATTCTCTCAATCCCATGTAAACCAAGTACCCAAGAAACCAACATTCATCAGTTGACACTCATCCAAAACATCCCTAAAAGCAGCCATCAACCTCTCTTCTCTTGGTATGCCAACCACCTTCTCAAAGGAATAAAGAATCTTATTAAAATCTCTACAAACCATCCAAGGTAAGCCTTTAAGTCGACTCAGGTTTCTCTACATTCCCCAAGTAGCCCCTCTATTCTGCACATAAGGGGAGCCATAAAACCCGATAAACCTATATTCCTTTCCATTATCACTTTCCTTCAATGCAACATCAATGTGATAGGCTGAATAACTTTTTACACAAACATTGGTGTTATCCTTCCATGCCAAACATAAACCTCCACTTGATCCATCCGCTGCAATATCAACCCCATTTAGAAAACCACACTTCTTTCTAACATTTTCCATTTGTACCTTGACCAGTTTAGTTTCCATAATGAAGACCACTTGTGAATTGTACAATTTTAGCATATACCGAAACCTTCTAATAGCCTATAGACTTTCCAATCCACAAATATTCCAACTGAATACTTTCATTGCGACTGGTTAGCTTATCCCTTAGTAATTGCCGATATACCGTGACTTTTTTCCAACACTCTCCTGTTCCTCACGACTAAGGACCCCACCTCTTCCCATTCCTTAAACTTATCACTCTCCCTTTTAGGCCTCTTCTTTCCATCACCATCCTCAATCACATATATTGCCAAATCTTGGTCCATGCCTACTCAAATTTGTAAATTCGATTGAATACCTTCCACATCCAGATTTCGATTAAGGCCCCCTTCTAAATTCACCCCCAATATGGGGTCAATACGGCCTCTCAACCCTCCACTATTCTCTTCTTCCCTTTTGCTTCTTCCTAACTTAGCCTCTTCGTAATTATTCCCCCATCTTATCTCTCCCCTCTCCCCCTCAACCAGACACTGTCCATCGTAAATGCTCTTCAAGATTGAGCTCTTAAAGATAGGTCCCACCCTATCTTAGCTACTTCAAACCCTAGATCCATTTTCACTTGATAGAAAGAATCATTCTGACCTAGTCAACCACAAAAGAAATAGAATAAAGTTAATATTTCATATTTAAAACTAACATACAAGCAAGCCCCGGATGAAACTAAAACCTTCTTCTTCCTCTCAAAGGACGCCTCACATTCATCTGTATCCTCATACGAAGATGATTTTGTACCTTTCTACCTATATTTGTGCCATCATATTCTAACAACTTCCCAATGAAGTCCCCCATTTATCTCGCTAGCTCCTTAGAAAAATACCCCGGGGGCATATCATGAATTTGAACCCAAAAATTTGCAAAGATTAGAGGCACCTTCAGCAATCCTCTCATTCCCCCCAGATGATGAACCGGTATTAAATGAATGTTAGAAGATCATGAAGATCCTTTCAACACTCTTTCTAGATCCATCATATGAAAAGATCTAAAAAAAAAATCTTTTCTTACCTAAATCTGAAATCTGAACCCCTTTAAATGGATGCCAGATATTTGCCATTATGTTTCTCATCACTGGAAAATGTATAACACTTGTTGTTAAAAAACACCCTACCAAACATAATTCCTCTTTCTCATAATCTGGATCCGACCCTTTTTGCACTTGAACAACTTCCTCTTCCTCATTGTCCAATGATAACGCAGCAAAACCTCTTCTCATTCCCTTATTTCACCCACACAAAACGTCCTCAAATTTAAAGAAATCAAGCAATTAATCTTGACGGTACCACCCAAAACTCTTAGAAAAAACCACAAAAAACACATAGAAACCCTAAAAGAAACAAGATGTAACACCCCAAACCCGGTCTAGGAGTTTAGACCGAATTCAGAATGCTACATTGATAACCGAAGTGATCATGAAAATTTTTTTACAAAACCAATCGATTTTAATTCCATTTCCAAAAAAATATATTTTATTAGAAATCTAGAAGAATATATGTATGTTTAAAACTGAAATTGTAACATAGCATTATAAACCTTACAGCTCGAAAATAAAAACCGAATAGTATTTAAAAATTTAAACTAATATTTGATTTCCACCAAGACTGCCAAAGACCTCCGCGAACTATGTCCAACATCCAAATTCTAGAACTGTACTTGAAAGGGGAAACAGAAGAGGCGGTGAGCTACTCAAGCTCAGTGTGAAATCAAACCAATTAAACTACAGAAAAAAACCAGGAAACTAGAAGCAGTTTGAAAAAAGAACATACTTACAGACCGGCTAAAACAAATACAGACCATATGTAACTTTAAAGTCATATGACACTGTCATACACAGTAACAGTAATTCCTAGTAGTCATAAACTGGGCCTAAGCCCATTTCCAGAATCAGTATCAATTTTCAGTTGGGGCCTTAGTCCCTTTCAGTAACTATCCAGTCAGACAGTAGCAATCTTATCTACAGAATCCTCTTAGGCATAAGTGTCTTACAGTCAATAAGTCCATCATATCTAAATATAGTATCACGTTCAGTCAATCATATCATTCAGACATTTTTATCAAGTAGTACAATCACATTCAGTCACACAGATACAATCAAAAGCATATGAGTGCAAATGAGTTATAAAATAACTCACCCATCCAGCCAACACACCATCTCCGTCCTCCATCACATTTCAATAGAGCTATAAGCTCTTCCAACCAATCACTCTAGGTGGGGATATAATCAACCCATCCATCCAACCATACACTCTATATGATGTCATCCCAGGTTGCCCGGCAACAATGGACATCAGTATTGCCCCTGACCCTTAGGGAATTGGGACTACCCATGACCCTCTGGGTATTAGGGGTTATTAGTAAGCTGTACAGTGCCATGCGAAAGACCGTGGTACAAACATGCAGTATGAACTGCCAGATCAGATATATTATGCAGCAAAGCTAGCGTATAAGCTGTACTGTGCAGTACGGTAAACTGCGGTACAGACGTGCAGTATAAACTGCCAGATCAGATAGTGGTACATAGTGTAGCTAACATACATACAATACAGTGCAAGGCGTAATCTGCTATACTGTTATCAGTAATGTCTACGACCCTCAGGGTATTGGGATGGTCCACGACCCTCTGGGTGCTAGAGGCTATTAGTAATAACTAGCAGAGTAGCTACTAGATCAAATCAGACTCCCTTCTTTTCACAAACCCGCCCAAAATAGTTTATGCATATGTATGTATGTATGCAGTCAGATGTACACAACCAGAATACTAGTCTCAGATGATTAATCATAAGCAGGCATTCACATCCAATCAATTAGATAGAACCACTTGCACATACACTCACCCAGTTAATCGGGTTCAGAATCAAACATGTCACATACCTAATCACAAATAACACATTATTCAAACTCAGATCAGAGTCGTAAACACCCTCACTAGAGCTTAACCAAAGGTTAGATCATACAAAGCAGCAACTTTGACCTAAAAATAATATTTGGCGAGGTAGGGACACATGCCCGTGTGCTCCGACCGTGTGGGACACTCCAGGCCATGTGGGGGTCCAAAAGCCCGTGTGTAGGGTAGCACACTACCGTGTGACGAGGGGACACGCCCTTGTGAAGTAAAGACATGGCCATGTGAGCTGGTCGTGTAACTCACTATTCCATTTCTCTTATATTAGGTGGAGGGCAGACACGGCCGTGTGAAGGTGTCACATGCCCGTATGGCCATCAGTCACGGACGTGTGTCCCGTAACACACGCCCGTGTGGAATCCTTAGGCCCCAAATCAGACACAAACACACGCCTGTGTAGAATCTCTAATTTCCCAAATCAATCACACGGCCGTGTGACATCCAAAATTGGCTTGAACCCTAGTTTCCAAATCCACACGGCTGTGTGCCACGGCACACACCCGTATGGCCATCGAAGAAGTCACGATTCCTCTCCGAAACAGCACCGAAAACACCATTCCAACCTCGAAACACTTCCCAAATCACATTAGATAAAAAATATACAAAATCCCATACAAATAAAGCATAAAATAACGATATTCCATCCTCAATCGACTATTCACAAAGTTAGATTGGGATTCACAACTAGAAAGGAAAAAGGTTGGGAACCCACACCTGTTTTGACGATGAAGAAGATGACAGAAGAGCGTAGTTCCAGCAATTGAAGACAACACGTTCTTTTCAAATCACTTTTTAAAAAAAATAGTAGAAAAAAAATGAGGAGAGAAAAGAGGAGAGAAAGAAATTGTGAAAAACCCAAAAATAAAGAATAAGCATCAAAATAAAAATAAATGAAAAAGTATAAATTCACATCAATTTAAAACTTAAACTAAATTATCAATTAACAAAATTAAAAATAGTTCCACAAAATGCCCACAAAAAGGTTCAAACCCAAAACCTCAAGGTACACTAACATATAATCTACCACCAGACCAGCAAACCCATTTTGACACTAAATTGCACAACTAATCACTTAAGTAAAACCTTCTCACTATCCCTATGCTCAAAACCCAAAACTTCTAGGCCCAAGATTTGGGGCGTTGCACAAGAACCTGGTAGATGTAGCAAACAGAGACGTGTAAGGAGAGCATGCCCACTTTAGTTAAAATGAACTAATTTTTAGCTGATGAATTTAAATAAACAATAAAAAACAATTTAATAAAACGTGTATTTAAAATTTTTATATTTTTCTCAATTAAATAATAAAATCTAATAATCCAATTAAATAAAATTAACATAATCCAATAATATATCCAATAATGTGCTAAATACTAGACATACTAAGTTTATCAATTATGATTATATCACAGACTTATTTGTTGAGTTCAAGCAAATCCTTTAAATGTCAAGTTACACCAAAGTCGACTTGATATTTAGAAAAAATTGAATTAACATATAATTTTTTTTAAAAGATTAGCTTAAAAAAGTAGAAACATTTTAAAAAGAGCTTAAATAAATTTTTTATTATCTTTTAATGATTAAAGTATTTTTATGTTTATTTTATAGTTGATAAAAATTAATTTTTTCAGATTTTATAGCTATTTTTTTTAATAATGTCATCTAAAGTTCAAATAAAAATTATCTTTTCAAGAGTGTAATGTGCCTTATCATTATACCTAATACTCAATGATTGCTAAATTTATTGATACTTGAGTTTATGCTATTATGAAAAAAAAGGAAAAAAAAGAAAGAAGATAAAAAGATAATTTCTTCAAGCAATGAGGGCATGACATCTGAGATTCTCAAGGTGAAGCCTAAAAGCAACTCACTCCTACTCATTAGCTATTTTTGACTTTAAACTTGTTGTTAAACAACATAAATTTTATCAAACTAAGGTAAAAGCTTTTTTAAGTTTTTGAATTTTGGCCGACTGAGTCTTAGCTCGATTGATATGGTCATTGTTGTCAATGCAGGAGGATGTGGGTTTGAGTGCATTGAAGCGCATTCTCCTCCTATTTATGGGTTAGAGAATGATTGTGGGTAGTTCTAGAGCATTATATCAAAAGGAACAAATATAATCAAAATTTATAATGAGATTGTTAAATTTTTTTCTAAGTTTTGGAAATTGATTATTATTATTATTATTATTAAAATTGAAATTAACAATATCCATTTACAATAATATCAAAGTTTGAAAAAATATATATAAATCATAAACTTCTAGTATTAGATTTTTTCTAAACACATTTGTTGAGTCCAAACTATTTCTAAAGTAAAAGAAAAAGCCTTTTTTCGTATGGCAGTAACAATATGCTCAAGCCAAAAAGGTAACAACGACAGTGATGATAGGGCAAAACCAAAAAGCTAAAGCTAAAAGGACATTATTCCATTTCTACATACTAATTTACTACCTTATTCCAATCCAAAAATAGTGTAAAATTTTCAAGAACAAACTTTTAACCTTTGTGAATAGGACCACCAATCCTATTATAAGGTTCCCAAAAATTACATTTTCTGATTATTGAAGGTGAACAAAATATCACTTATGCTCGAAGCCCATCTATTATATATATAGTTTAAGATATTTTGATATTAGATAATTATATTGAGTTTTGACTAAATTTAAAATTGAATTGGATCGAATCTCTAGGTAATGGACAAAGCTCTTCTAACATTGATTTCTTTAAGCTCAGTGATGGTTTTTTAAGTGCTAAGTAAAACTTTATTTTCATTTATAGGTTTGGTCTAGATACAATTAGTATTTTACTTTCTTTGAAGTGTTTGATTGAGTTTATTGTGTTCTCATAGTAATGAAGGTTTTTAGAACTTAACTAGTAGTTGAATCGTTCAAGCTATTTGTTTCCGATTTAATTGGATTGTTTGGTTCGTATCAAATAAATTATTAAAAAATAAGAAAACTAATCCAATCGATTTTTAGTTCAATTCATGCCAATTTGAGGGTTGATGGGCGTCGAAACCACCAAATATAAATTCTTACGACAAATATAACAATAAATTGAAATATAGAGAAATAGGGTCAAATCCATAGGGACTGGTTATCTAATTTCGCCTTTTCTTGTGACCAGATTCGCTGTCGCAGTCACAATCGTGCCCATGACTTGTGCGTAGTAGTGCTAAAAAAAAAGAAATAAAAATGGGGGGGTTTAAATTGATTAAGATAATAAAATAAGGAAATATGAAGTGTAATAAAATAAAATAAAAACAAATTCGAAAATGAAAAAATAAATTTAAGAAAATAAAATAAATTGGTAAATAAAATATTTTTAAGCTTAGCCTTAGTCTCGATGTACTCCGATCTTGAATCAAACCTTGAAACAAATTTTCCTTTCTAAGCGATAAGCTGGTTATAGCAATCGAGGATCCCTCAAACCGCCAACTCTTCCTCTCGTAGTTGATCCCAGTATCACTTGCAAATCGCCCCTTGTTGAATTTCCAACCACGTGGCACGTACCCGTAATTTAAGACTTCGACAACCTTGTGATCTGAAAAGCCCAACTCGAATTAACGGCCTCAACCGTGTGGGTCGTTTAAATCCGATCACTATCTCCCTTGACAGAATCCAACTAACTTTTTTCAATTGAACGCGCCAATTTGTTCGCAGGATTTTGAATACAACACCGCCGACTCAACTTCCCAACTGTACGCCGAACGATTCTAACCCAACGCGTGCTGTTTGAATTGAAATTGAATCAACTTTGAGGGACGAATTTGTACTATCCCATATACCGAATAGATAGCGAATATCAAATTGCAAAGTATTTAGTGTGGGTTCATAGCTCATGATTACTTTGTCAAACTAATAACCGGACTAAGGCTGAAAAGGATTTAGTTAATCATGAAAAGAATCATAATAAATTGTTTAAATGGAATTATGGAAACTGGGAAGGAAAAGGGCCTTGGAAGGTAATTAAATTTAAAGTTGAAAGTAAAAGAAAAAAAGGAAAGAAAGAATAGAATAGGGGTGACGCAGGAAAGGGAAAGAAAAAAGAATTTATTAAATCTTAAAGGCAAAAGTGTATTCAATTAGTTGTAGCCACTAGGTATTTATACACACCTTTAGTGTTAAAAATTAGCTAGATTTTTCTTAAATATTATCACTAAATAATTCGAAATTTAAAAATCGAATTTAAACTAGAATTTAAGCTAGTTACAGAGTTGTAACAATATCAAATCTCCTTTAATATTTATCTAGCCACTTTAAAAAGAAAAATCTTCAACCCTTCAATCCTTATCCAATCATCTTTGAATCTTCAATCTTTCAATCAAGCCCTCATCTTTGGTTTTTGTTCCAATTTGGCCCATTTTTATAAGAGTTTGAATTCAGCACACCAACTTCACTCCTGATAAGAAAAACTCAAATTTAATAGTATTTTATCCGATAATTAGCCAAAAATAAATATATTAAAAATACGAATTTATCTTGCTATCAAATTTCCTCTACTTAGCCGATGCTTGTCCTTAAGCATGATATCCACTAAAAATAATTTGTTAATCCTTTTCAAAATCAAAACTCCCTTTCCTAGTCAAGTATACATCAAATAATTAGGTGAATAAAAAATAAACAATTGCTAAACTCAATCAATAAGCATTTTATAAAATCTCAAACAGCATGTCAAACTCAACTATTTCACTAAATTTAGGCTCAATCAAACATGCGAAACGGTCATACCCAATATATGTTTTTATTTATATATATACTTTTTATTTTTATTTTTTTGTTTTTATTTTTTTCAAACGTAGTCAAGTCTTTTGACGCGAAATGAGATGACAACCAAGCACCTCACATCAGTTACTCAACCCGACACGTTCTCTTAATTTATTTTTAACGAATTCGAGACATAACCAAACATTTTTATGCGAAATGAGATGACAATCCAAGTACCTCATCCCGGTTACTCAATTTCATATGTCCCTAATCGATTTATTTCAAGGCATCTCAATTAGCAGAGTGTTATAAGTTTCGACTCGTCGCCAAACTTTTTGACGCGAAATGAGATGACAACTCAAGCACCTTATCCCGGTTACTCAACTTGGTCACATTTCTGAATCTTCACTCTTAACCAAGATATTAGCAAATTTATTTATTTATTTGTTTATTTAAATGAGTAGTTTCATTAGGCAAGTTCAACAAAACCAACAATTTTCATGAAATACTGATTAAGGCATAACATTTTTAATTCTACAAAATATTCATTAATCAAGCAAGTAATAGTTATTCATGATTCACCCACTTATTTAAGTAAACTAAACATAAGAATTAGAGGTTTATTTCTGAAAGTAATTAAAAAATTATTCTTAGCAAAATACATGCAAAAAGAAAGTATGACATGACGTTACGAACCCCTCTATTTAGCCCACATTGCCCCCAATATGCTAAAAGAATAATAAGAGTGGAGAAAAGTATACTCCCCGTGTATATTTAATGGGCCAAAGGACGGTGGAAGTGGCCGCTTTGCAAAATAGTAAGGATGCTTGAGATGTTGGCTTCCATTATTTCGAGGTGAGCTTCAATGCGATGAAGTTGTTCATCTACAGCTGAAGGTGGTTGCTCCTAGATAACAATAAGATCAAACTTATTAAAATAATATTTTTTTAATTCTCAAACTAAACTAGAATTCAAAATTAAATTAAATAAATAAAATAAAAATAAATGTGGGTTGCCTCCCATAAAGCACTTAACATCATTAGCTTGACGACCTGAGTGTTATTCGTTTGGTTTCTCAAGAATTAAATCTTCCATTATGTGCACTTGGAATTCCTCTATTATTGGTGGATTAAGGCGTCTTTGAGCTTCTCCCTTCGGATTTTCCTTTTCCTTTATCGGAATCCTTAAATGTTTCGGTAACGATTTGAGTTCCAGTTCCGAAGCCTGCTGTAACACCCCTAACCCGTTTCCGTCACCGAACTGGGTTACGAGGTATTACCGGTCAGAACACATATTCGAAATAATCACATGCATATACTTGTACACATTTATAAACCATTCATTTGGTCATTTTCATTTCATCAAGCCGAACATAAAGCATTCTCCATTATGTTAGATAATTGTTCACTTCCAACCTTGTTCATCCATTTTATAAATCAATACCTATTTTAATACACACATTAAGCATACACTGAATATCATTCTATAAATAACATGCATTTTTAGCTTAATAATGCATAACTCATTATAACACCATATACATTCCCTATTCATACATAACCGAAACACATCATTAATCATGATCATGTTTATATATATATGTATGTATATTTAAGATAAGATACATATCAAGTCAAACCCTTGTGTATAATTAATTATATAGTCAAACGCCAAATCATAAGTTAATCAAAACTATTACAAATGTTTTTATCTTATAACGAACATAGCAAAACGATCTTATGTCATGTTCGAACATAACCAAACTACTTATAATGCTATCTTATATTCAACACTATGACCAGATACAACAGGAAAAATACAAATAATCACTTATATAAGAATACCATGACCGAATCAATCCAATACACATATTCAAATTTACCAAGCATCTTCAACACTCAAAATATATATATACCGCATGTAACTTCCAATCAAAACACATGACATAATAATCTAAAGGAACTCAAACATAGTCCAACAAAACCGAATCATCTAACCATACTTATGAAAATTTTTATACACCATGACCGGCTCATCAACCATAATCAAGTTCACCAACCATTATCAAGCCATTTTCAAAACGTATAACACCAATCAAATATACCATTCATTCATAGCAAATAACATTATAACCAAAACAAATTAAACCATGACCAACATAACCAAATTCAAACATAAAAGTTAAGCCATATTCACATGGCTTAAATTATACATATCCAAGATCGGATAAAATACATATTAGCCTATACATGCCATAAGTTTGAAATAAGACTTTTAAAAGTACCGAAGGTTGACGATAGTGTGGATGACTTCACTGACGATCCTCGAGCCTGTAACTAACTTCCAAAATCTAAAGAACAAAGAATAAACATATACACAGTAAGCTATCGTAGCTTAGTAAGTTATAAGCAATTTAAACAAATTAATAACCTCAATAGATCAATAAAACGAACCGAATCAAACATATATTTATACCCAAAATATACCATGGCCGAATATACACATATATAAATTATCAATATATTCTCCAATTTCAAAGTCATAATATCATAGATAATCAATTATACATATGTATCCATATATACATATATATCCATATATACATACTCATGAATCAAGTTTTTAAATCACATACTTATACCTATCATAAAACCGAATACACTACTCATAATTACATACATTTTCAATAGCATCACATAACATTTTTATCACATATCTTTCAATCAATTTACTTTCATTTCAAATAGGTAAACCACATTCACATACCTGGTCACTTTAACTCATTTAAACATTTGATTACTTTTACCGTTGCTGACAAAAAATTTGTTAGGCATAAAGCCTAGTATAATACACCGGTACAGAGCCTGCTAGGCAATAAACCTGAGTTAATTCACCGGCATAAAGTCTGCTAGGCATTAAGCCTGATATCATACACCGACAACAAAGCCTGCTAGGCAATAAGCCTGATATCATACACCGGCATCAAAGCCTGCTAGGCAATAAGCCTGATATTATATCACTATTACAAAGTTGATCTTACTCATAATTCATATCTCAATTGAACCGAACTTATCTCCGAATCTTATAAACATTTATGCATTTGGCTATAACTATAAAAATTCATACAATTAAATTCAACATATAAAGATCATATACATTCAAATTTAATGATGTTTATTGCTTATAGACTTACCTCAGATATCGACGAACAATGTAAATCGACTATTCGACTATTTTTATTTTTCCCCGATCCAAGTCCGATTTCTTTTGTTCTTGATCTATACAATTTTAAATTAATCTCATTCAGACACAATTTCATTCAATTTAATCCAACAACACATAAATGGGAAAATTACCATTTTACCCCTGATATTTCATACTTTTACAAATTAGTCCTAATTGCATAAAACACAAAATACACAAAATCTCACAACAACATAGCTAGGCCGAATCTTCCTTATATTCATACAAATCCATACATTTCATTTATTTCACATTTTAGTTCCTCAATTTATTATTTTTGCAATTTAGCCCTAATTACTCAAATTCATCAAAAATTCCAATACAAAACATATTAATCCAAAACATATATTTCATAATTTATCATCAAACATCACAAAACACAAATATTCATCAATGGCATAGCTTAACATATTCATCAAAATCAGAAATTCTAGCATGGGTTGGATAGTATTCGAAGCAACGATCTCAAAAACGTAAAAATTAACAAAAAACGAGCTAGTTGCATACCTTAATTTTGGACAACAATGGCCGAATAACTAAAGCTTTATTTCTTTTCTTTCTTATTGTTTTTCGGTCATGCCATTAAAAAGATGAAAGCATGTTTTCTTATTTTATGTTTTATTATAATATAACATGTTTATTAATTTACCTATTTAACATTTATTAACAAATATTCAACCATTATAAAACATGGTCACTATCATCCATCTATTTAAATATGGTCAAATTTCCACTTAAATAATTCAATTTAAAAATCCACTAACAATTCAACCATTATGCTTTAAACTGTCAAGTTTTCAATTTACGTGATTAAGTCCTTTTATTGAATTAAGCATACAAAGGATCAAATTTTCATACGAAACTTTCACACATGCAAATTCACACATAATAAACACAAAAAATAATTTTGAAATATTTTTCTGACTCAGATTCGTGGTCCCGAAACTACCGTTTCGAATAGGGTCTAAATCGGGTTGTTACACCTACAAAATAGAAGGCAAGAGTTTTGTTTTAGAAGGAAGAAGCTCAAAATATTTAGTTTGACTTCCAGGAAATTGTGGAGTCTCCAATAGAATAATGATTTCACGAATCGATTCTTTGAACGTCATTAACTCCTCCAATTTATCCATCGTATCGAGGTCTAAACTCTTGCAAAGTATAGTTTGTAACCCATCCTCTTCATGATACTCAAAATGAAATTCTGTTAGTGGTTCAATAATATCAACACTGGAAATATTCGACATTGTATTGGGTTGACCCATCACCTCATAAACATTAAATTTTACCACATCACTATCAAATTCCATAGTGACGGTTCCACTTCGAACATCAATCTTTGCACGTGCAGTACTTAGGAACAGTCTCTCGAGTAGAATATCGGAAGCATTTCTTGAATGTTCATCCTCTATATTGATGATGTAAAAATCTACAGGAAAAATTAGTTTATTTACCTTTACAAGGTCATCTTCCAGCACCCATTTTGGATATACGCATGACCTATCTGCCAATTAGATAATCACCCTTGTTTCTTTCAAAGAAATAATGTTTAGCAATTTAAAAATAGATAAAGGAATTATATTAATAGATGCTCCCAAATCACACATGGCTTTCTTTATGCCAATATTACTTATTTTGCAGGATATAGAAAACATACATTCGTCCTTACACTTAGGCGGGATTTTCCTTTGTAGCACTACAAAAACATTTTCTCTCACATTCACCCATTTGTTTCCTTGGAGCTTCTTTTTGCCGGTACACAATTCTTTCAAAAATTTTGTATAGCATGGAACCTGTTTAATTACATTAAGTTAAGGAATATTAATTTCTACCTTTCGAAATGTCTCAAGGGTTTCTTTTTCCTCTCGTTCCCTTTTAACTTGGGCGAGCCTTCAGGGTATGGAGGAGGTGCAACAAATGGTTTATTAGGCACTAGCTCAATGGAAGTTGTTTAACGTCGTGGTCACAACTCATGCCTAGCACCAGTTCTGACTCTTTTTCATCCTTTACGGTCACAGCACTTGCATTTGGACGTAGGTTCAGCTCGGTTTGAGATGGTAATTTTCCTTAGTTCTCCAAATGACTAACCGTAAGAGCTACCTTACTTATTTGTTGATCCATTTCTTAGAGATGTGCTTCAGTCTTTTGTTGGAACTTTTCGGTACTAACGGCTAGCCTTTCTACTTTAGAGGTTAATACTGTTGAGGTGGAGGTGGTCTTGGTTGATATGGTTGATTGTATCAAAGGTTCAATCCATAGCTTAGATTTGGGTGGTCCCTCCACCCTGAATTGTACATGTTCGAATATGGATCATAGCGCCTTTGAGGAGGCCCTGGGAAGTTCCTAACTGTATCTACTTGTGCAGTTGTGTCTTCAAGTAAAATCGGACACGAGTGGGTAGGATGATCAAGTTTAGCACAAATCTCGCACAACCGAGATGGGTTCGTCTATCCTGCAAGCATATTTTTAACCACATTGGTAAGTTCATCAAGCTTATTTACTAGGGAAGGAGTACTTAACTCATAAACCCTTCTCGTAGGTTCCATAAGTGGTCGATACTATTGAGAATTTGCAGCCATAATCAAACTTAATTCTTTAGCTCTTTAGGGAGTCGTGTTCACAAGAGCCCCTCCACTAACAGCATCAATCATCTCCATTTCCATTGGAAGTAACCCCTCATAGAAATATTGTAAGAGCAACTGTTCAGACGGGCCATGTTGTGGGCAACTTGCGCACAACTTCTTGTATCATTCCTAATATTCATAAAGTGGCTCTGCTTCCTTTTGTTGTATTCTGACTATACTCCTCTTTAATTCAGCTATTCAAGCCGCTAGGAAAAACCTGTCAAGAAACAATCGAGACATATCAGTCCAAG
>NW_024403119.1:0-24764 GCF_007990345.1 Gossypium hirsutum | reverse complement strand
TTTGGAAGCTTTGGAATTCATAAGGTGTGAATATTGGTTCTTTGGAATTTTTTCGGTTATCTCTTTACTGGTTCTCTCTTGATTGGTTGACTTTCTACCAAATTTTCAATATAATCTAATTGTTTTCCTATTGTATGAAGATAATATTTGTATAATTGTTTTGTTCTACTATCATTTTGATATCCTTTGATGAGATTGTTCTCCTGCATCGGGAGCTCTCATTCTTAAAGGGTTTGCTTTTATTCCAGTATTCTTATGAAGATATTGAACCTCCATTAAAGGGGGATGTCAAGATTCAACTTCTCCTTTATTAGTTTGCCATCTAGTATTATATCTTATTGTATTAACAGATCCTAAATAATATTCTTCAAACCATTCAAAGAATTTTATATGGACTTTATGAGTATTCATAAATCTATAATATTCTTGAAGAATATTTTCTTTTTTATCATTATAATTTTTAAAGTAATCTTCTCTTTTTTGCTTATTTTTGTTGGAATAGAAGTGCTTTCTACACCATTCTTTATTTATTTCAAACAATTTTCTAAAACAAATATTTCTGAATTTTTTCTTTGTCTTGCATTATTAGTCATTGATGAATAAGTTGGTGACATGTTAGGTGAATTTTGGGGACTCTCTTCTTGTCTGGCATAGATAGGTTGAGCTATATTTGAGGAATTATCTATTCCTTGTAAATTGGTCCTAAATGTTGTTGGGATAGAAGAGACAGAGGCTCTGGCTGTCCTAAAATCTACTGTTTGTGTTTCTGGATTTGACTCTTCTTCTATATTTAACCTCCTAAAGCTGTGCTGGTACTTCCTATTTCGAATGAGTGTCTTGGAGGCATTCTTTGTGGCCTATTGAATTTTAATTCAACTGTGCCATCTTGGTGCTGAGAAATTTCACTTAATGAAGTGTTTCTTATGGGGGTTGGTGCCACAGGGTCTGTAGCACCTTCAAGTTTCCACTTATCAGGAAGGTTTATCTCATGCCATTGTATTGTTCTGGGGATTGTAGTATGAGATCTTGTGGTGTCTGTCTCTATTAAGAGGGTTTCTCCTTTTGGGCTTTGGAGTAAAGCCTTGGTATTAACTACAGAATACATGGCTTTGAAATGGAGTCTATAAACCAAAGTTAACACTTCTGTACCTGGAAGCATTTTGTAGTTATGGGTATGTATTTGAAGTGTTAAAGATTGTAAAATGTTTTTATCAGTCAAAGAAACCATAAAATTTGGATAACAATTAAAATGTATTGGGCCAGTACATAGGCTTGTTTCTATAGTTCCTAATAATGAGTCATTAAACATGATGTGTCTTTGGTCTCTTAAGACTACTAATATTGAGGTATTTTTAATGGCTTCAACACTAAAAGGTTTGACTCCAACCTGGACTAATCCAAAATGGATGTATTTGTATATTTGTTCTTTGAGTTTATTAATGACGACTTTATCTAATAATTGGATTGTTTCATATTCTTTTTGAATAGGTAAACTCCTTTCTTTTGTTTTTATAACATAACTGCAAAAAGCATTTAAATTTTCAAAAGTTGTTTTTTTGTAAACTTGGTTTGTTGGAACTCTTGGAAGAGTCCAATTATCAAATCTTTGGGGAATATTTTCATAATGTTCTTCTTGTTCATTAACAGTATTGTTTGAGGTTTGGTCAGATTCTTGGGATTGATTAGAAACAAAGCTAGCAGAAGAATTGGTTCTTCTAAGGAAAGGAAACATTCTTTGTTTTCGTATTTCCTATAGGGGGTTCTACTATCTGAATCTCTGAATTAATTAAGTTGGCTACGGGGATACTTAGTCCTTGACACGCCTAACCCATGGCTAACTGGACACTGTATCAATTCTCAGCAAAATAATAATACGATAATAAAGATAGTTAAACCAGAACTCAGAAATAACGAAAACAAATTGAATATTTTCTTAAACTTAAGAATACCTGCTCCTCCTTGGCTCTGATACCAGGAAGTCCCGAGGATCTGAGGACCGGATTGGTAATGATATATTTTTAAGAAAATAGTTTAAGTTTGAAAACTTAATTTTGTAAATGCAATTTGAGAAAATATTTTTTAATTTGAAATTTTGGAAACTTAAAATGAAACTTTGTTAATGCGAAAGTTTTGAGAAACTTTGAGAAACTTTTGGGAGAAACAACTCAAATGGGTAAAATCGAGTTCTGCCTTCCATTCACAAACTGATAGCCTTTTATAGAGGGCTATTCTCTCCTTACATCATCTAAATCGTTTAATCATTACATTTGAAACTTTGAAAATAAATTTTCAGAGAATATATTCTCTGGTTACAAAATACAAATTACATAACTATTCACTTGTCTTTTCTTGCAGGGAATATTTCCTGTTCACACATTATTCTGTTACAGGGAATCTTTCCTGTTCACATCATTTCTTGCAGGGAATCTCTCCTGTTCACGCATTATTTTGTTGCAGGGAATCTTTCCTGTTCACGGATTATTTTGTTGCAGGGAATCTCTCCTGCTCACATCATTTCTTGCAGGAATCTCTCATGTTCATGTATTATTTCTTTTTGGACCTGGTGATGGTTACCAAAGTGGTATCATCTGCAAGATCCACCGTTTTGATTGAGGATGCTGGAGATTCATCTTCAGATTCGGAGTCCAATGAGCTGAGCATTTCAGCCATGAGTTTTTGTATTCTTTTTTGGTCTTGGCTTGAGCTAACATTGCACTGGCTGTTGACTTTGCTTGAAGAAATTTTGCTGTGGTTTGATCCGGGGCTGCAAACTTACATAATCTTGGATTCTTGTTGAAAAAATTATCCAAATATTTTGAATCATATTTCTCATCATTAAATTTGTCCCACCATTTAGTCCTGTAATTGCGAACTAATAATGGAATTCCAGTGTGTTGGTCTTGCTCATAAAAATAATTCTATGAGACAATCCAGGAAATGCATAGTTTTGAGAAAAAATGGATTGTCCTGTAAATGTGTTTTTGATCTGGTTCAGGATGAAATTTGTCAAAGAATTTGGGCCATAAGTTTTGAATTTTTTCTGGTAGTATCTCAAAGGATGATGGTCCATACCAATTCCACCACTCTTGGAACCAGTTTGGGAATTTGAATTGGGTGCCATATTTGAAATATATGAGCCACGAATGTCTCATGTGTTGGTTGTTCATTAAAAAGGCATTGTACCATGCCATTTGGTAATCCCAATATGTAAAATATGGGTAATGGTCTATTTTGGTGGTAAATTTGGCTGGGAATTTCTTTGAAGCATTTGGGTTTTCACTCCAATCTCTTGGTCAGAGAATTTTTAATATTTGGGTTGTTGAATGGGTAATAAAATTTGGATCTTTTGGATCTGTGTAATGTTTGAACAAAACAGATCCAGTTTGGACCAGTATATTTTCATAATACTGTTGGGGTTTTTGAGAATCCAATGGTTTGAAATGCCATCCATTGAAAAGTTCTTTTGCCAGTATATGTGGAGGTTTTTCTGAAAATTCTTCCTCCATAACAAGAATTTTTTCAAAATATTTGTTTGGAAAATATTGTGAAGATTTTGTGTAGCAGTTTGTGAAGATACCGCTATCTCTTTTGGAAAAACCTCTTGGAGAGAAGTCTCTTTTAAAACATTTTTAAGAGATTTTGGTTTGTGTAAAACAATCTCTTTATTTTTTGAAACCTTTGCTGCTTCAGCAGCAATTTGTTTAAGAGGAGTTTCCTCTTTCATTTGCGAAAAGGCCAATGCTACTTCTGGAGATTGAGATAGGGACTCAATCCATTTTTGATTTGAGAACCAATCTCATTTGGATCTTGTGCATCTTGAATTATTGTATTTTGGAGGATTTTGACGATTATGATGATTTCTCATCTTCTTCTTGGCAAATTTCATACCATGTTTTAATTGGTTTTGATGTGATTTGGGTTTTGGATGATTCTTCTATTTTCCCTTTTCCTTTGTCTCGAAGTTTGGGGGGCATTTTTGAAGAAACTCTCTGGTGAGAAAATCAGGCAAAGAATTAGTTTCTCCTTTGATGTATTCAATATCAAAATCAAATATGCTCAAAATTGCCTGCCATCTTGCAAAAATCTGTTTTGAGGCAATGTTTTGAACATCTTTTTGTAAAACTTCTTTTGCTGATTTGCAATCGATTCGCAAAAGGAATTTTTGATTTAATAAATCACTTTGGAATTTTGTAATGCATAAAAAATTGATAAAATTTCTTTTTTAATAGTACTATAATTTTGCTGAGTAGGATTCCAGTGTCTGGAAGTAAACTGGACTACTTGCTCTTTTCCTCCTTTAACTTGTTTTAGGATCCCACCATACCCTATTTCAGAAGCATCTGTTTCAACTATCTTGGGGGCATTTGGATCAGCTAAATATAAACAAGGAAGCTTAGTGATTTGTTTTTTTATTTGGGTGATAATATTGGTATGGTTTTTTGTCCAAGGTTGTGGATTCTTTTTGAGTCTATCATATAATGGTTTACATAATTTGCTAAGACCTGGATAAAAGTCTATAACATAATTGAGGCTTCCTAAGAACCTTTGTAATTGGACTTTATCAAGAATTTGGTCTGGGAATTTGCTAGCAAATTCTATAGATCGTTCTATTGGGATAATGGTTCCTTGGGTAATGTAATGACCTAAAAACCTTACTTTGGTTTGGAATAAACTTATTTTGAATTTAGAAACTACTAAACCATTATTTCTTATGACTTTTATAAAGATTGATATATGTTTAAAGTGTTTTTCTAAATTTTCTGAAAATACTAATACATCATCGATGTATACTATTGTGAATTGAGAATATTGGTAAAAAAATATCATTCATTATTCTTTGGAACTCCGATGGAGCATTTTTTAACCCAAAAGGCATTACATTCCATTCATATTGTCCAAATGGTACAGTAAATGCTGTTTTATATCTTTCTTCTTCTTTTATTTGGATTTGCCAAAATTCGGATTTCATATCAAATTTTGAGAAAATATTTGCATTACAAAGTTTTTGTAGCAAATCTTTCTTATTTGGTATTGGGTATCTAATCCATTTTAAGGCTTGATTGAGAGGTTTGTAATTAATTACTAATCTTGGCGTTCCTCTTTCAAGTTCTGCATTTTTTATTACATAAAATGCTAAACAACTCCAAGGGGAACTGCTCTTTCTAATTAATTTTTTTATTAAGAAGGTCTTGTATTTCTTTTCTACAAAATTCTTCCATTTCTTTGTTCGTTTGTATTGGTCTTGCTTTTGTGGGTATTTGTCTTTCATCAAAATCGTTTTCGTATGGTAATGTTACTTCATGTTTCTTTCTATTCCAAAAGGCATTAGGAATGTCAGAGCAAATTGTTGATTCTATTTCCTTTTTGATTTGATCTATTCTTTTTTGTATTTCTCTTTTCTTAATTGTTCATTTAATTTTTTAAAACATATTTCCTCTTTTAGGAAAGAGATTTGCTTCTGTTTGTAATTAATTAAATTATTAATTTGTCCATTATGAATGGATAAAGATTTTAATAGGTTGAGGTTTCTTATTTTCGGTTTTTCTACAAAAGGAAATTCTACCTTAGTGTTTAAAACTTTAGTGGAGATAGAATTATTTGTTACTTTATAAGGTTTGGGTAAGGATATGAATGGGGTTCCTAATATGACATCTTGGGTAATATCTTTTACCATTAAAAAACATGTTTGATATTTTATACCTTTGTTGGATATTTCTGCATTGGGAATTTTGTAAGTAATTTTTAATTTTTTTACCATTTGCAGCCTTAAGAGATTCTGATGTTTTATTATAATATTTTTTGGAATTATTCCTTCTCTAATGCAGTTTTGGTCTGCTCCTGTATCAAAAAGGGCTATTGTTTCTAATTGAAATTCATTATTTATGACAATATTTATTTTTATTAAATATCTTTGAATAGATACTTCAGTTAGAACCATCATATATTCTTGTGTATTTTCTTCAGGTTCAGGTTCAGTTTCTGATGAACTTTTTTCTGAGGTTTCGTCTTTTAAGGATCTAATTTGTTCCTTCATTTCTTGTTGTTCTATTTTAAGCTGAGAAAGTTCTGATTTAATCTGTTTTATTTCCAACTGTAATTCAGAGTTTGTAATTTGTCTTGGTTTTATTTTTTCATATTTATTAAATATTATATCTTGTATATTATACATTTGTGATTGACTAGAAATGATTTCTTTTTCTTTTTCTGGTTTATCTTTTAATGAGGATTTTAATTTCAAAAGGTATTCTCTTTTAAGCTCTAGGTCTTGAATTTTATCAATAACTTCTATCATAAATTCTTGATCTTTAGTTAGCATATTAATTGAAGGTTCATTCTCATCTTCAGAAGACTGGGATGTTGTATGTAATTCGTCTATTTGTAATTCATCTGTTTCAGTAGATGTATCATTTTCAGAAGAAGTTGTTTCTAATAGGATTTCATTTAATTTTTGTTCTATCTCTTCTTCTAAATTTAAGTTATTGATTTTTCTTTTGATTTTACAATATTTTGAGATATGTCCTCGTTTTCCACATCTATAACATTTTATTGTTTTGTCAATTTTGTTTCTATTTTTGTTGTTTCTTTCATTTTCTGTATTTTTTATATTTAGGTTTTTTATAATATTCTGAAATATTCTTTTTCCTATTTTTTGGCTTTTCAAGGCAACATGTTTTTGAAGAAGAAGGCTCATTCCTGATGTCAAATTGGTGGCAGAATGATCCTAATTCCTTTCTACATTGATATCTTTCTTTCTTGAGTTGTTTTTGTAATTTTAAATCTTGGCAAATTTTTAATCCTTCTTTTTGGGTGAAACTAATTAGTTCACCATATGTAAGCTTTTCATATGGAATAATACCTTTGTAATTTTCTCTTATTTGATTCCTAACTTTTTCTCCTAATAATGTGGGAAGTCCTGCTAGAAATTTTTCTTTCCAAAATGGTTGCTGGTTATCAGATCTTTGCATGACTCTAGTCATAAAGACATCTTTATACCATTTAAAATCGGTTAATTTTTTACATTTTAAATTTGATAATAATTCTGAATTTCTATCTTTAAGATGAGAAGGATCTCCAATGAAGTGTTTAGAGATTGAGAAAATTAAAGTTGCTACTGCATCTTGGATTTCTCTTCCTTGTTCGTCTAAAATAATTCTATCTTGGTCATCTTTTTTATTGCTTTTAAAATTTCTTCCTGTTGGGTTTTAGTCAGTGCATAATCCCACCATCCTTTTAATTGACCAGTAAATCCAGCAACTAAAAGATTAGCTATAGCATGGTCATTGATTAATCCATTTTGATTTTGGGTTTTATAAACATTTGAAACCATTGTCATTTGTTGTAATAAACTAAGAATATTATATTCGGACATTCCATCTATATTCCATTCATAGATTGTATTAGCATTATATTTATTTTGGAAAACAGGTTTTTCTTCTATGTTAAGATCAGGTGCAGCGATTTTTGGATAATATAATCTTTTTGGTTCTTTCCAAGCCATCTTGTTAATTTGTTGTTCATCTGACTGATCCGAGTCAGATTGGGAGGATTGGTGTAATGTATTTACTGAATATTGGGTTTGTATTGGGGTATCAGGGGCGATTAATTCAGACTTATGGTTTTCTAAAGCATTAAGTCTATTTAGGATTTCTGTTAGGAAATCATTTTGGGATTTCTGGAAAGCTTTTGGAATCTCATAAGGTGTGAATATTGGTTCTTTGGAACTTTTTTCGGTTATCTCTTTTACTGGTTCTCTCTTGATTGGTTGACTTTCTACCAAATTTTCAATATAATCTAATTGTTTTCCTATTGTATGAAGATTAATATTTGTATAATTGTTTTGTTCTACTATCATTTTGATATCCTTTGATGAGATTTGTTCTCCTGCATCGGGAGCTCTCATTCTTAAAGGGTTTGCTTTTATTCCAGTATTCTTATGAAGATATTGAACCTCCATTAAAGGGGATGTCGAGATTCAACTTCTCCTTTATTAGTTTGCCATCTAGTATTATATCTTATTGTATTAACAGATCCTAAATAATATTCTTCAAACCATTCAAAGAATTTTATATGGACTTTATGAGTATTCATAAATCTATAATATTCTTGAAGAATATTTTCTTTTTATCATTATAATTTTTAAAGTAATCTTCTCTTTTTTGCTTATTTTTGTTGGAATAGAAGTGCTTTCTACACCATTCTTTATTTATTTCAAACAATTTTTCTAAAACAAATATTTTTGAATTTTCTCTTTGTCTTGCATTATTAGTCATTGATGAATAAGTTGGTGACATGTTAGGTGAATTTTGGGGACTCTCTTCTTGTCTGGCATAGATAGGTTGAGCTATATTTGAGGAATTATCTATTCCTTGTAAATTGGTCCTAAATGTTGTTGGGATAGAAGAGACAGAGGCTCTGGCTATCCTAAAATCTATTGTTTGTGTTTCTGGATTTGACTCTTCTTCTATATTTAACCTCCTAAAAGCTGTGCTGGTACTTCCTATTTCGAAGGAGTGTCTTGGAGGCATTCTTTGTGGCCTATTGAATTTTAATTCAACTGTGCCATCTTGGTGCTGAGAAATTTAACTTAGTGAAGTGTTTCTTATGGGGGTTGGTGCCACAGGGTCTGTAGCACCTTCAAGTTTCCACTTATCAGGAAGGTTTATCTCATGCCATTGTATTGTTCTGGGGATTGTAGTATGAGATCTTGTGGTGTCTGTCTCTATTAAGAGGGTTTCTCCTTTTGGGCTTTGGAGTAAAGCCTTGGTATTAACTACAGAATACATGGCTTTGAAATGGAGTCTATAAACCAAAGTTAACACTTCTGTACCTGGAAGCATTTTGTAGTTATGGGTATGTATTTGAAGTGTTAAAGATTGTAAAATGTTTTTATCAGTCAAAGAAACCATAAAATTTGGATAACAATTAAAATGTATTGGGCCAGTACATAGGCTTGTTTCTATAGTTCCTAATAATGAGTCATTAAACATGATGTGTCTTTGGTCTCTTAAGACTGCTAATATTGAGGTATTTTTAGTGGCTTCAACACTAAAAGGTTTGACTCCAACCTGGACTAATCCAAAATGGATGTATTTGTATATTTGTTCTTTGAGTTTATTAATGACGACTTTATCTAATAATTGGATTGTTTCATATTCTTTTTGAATAGGTAAACTCCTTTCTTTGTTTTTATAACATAACTGCAAAAAGCATTTAAATTTTTAAAAGTTGTTTTTTTGTAAACTTGGTTTGTTGGAACTCTTGGAAGAGTCCAATTATCAAATCTTTGGGGAATATTTTCATAATGTTCTTCTTGTTCATTAACAGTATTGTTTGAGGTTTGGTCAGATTCTTGGGATTGATTAGAAACAAAGCTAGCAGAAGAATTGGTTCTTCTAAGGAAAGGAAACATTCTTTGTTTTCGTATTTCCTACAGGGGGTTCTACTATCTGAATCTCTGAATTAATTAAGTTGCCTACGGGGATACTTAGTCCTTGACACGCCTAACCCATGGCTAACTGGACACTGTATCAATTCTCAGCAAAATAATAATACGATAATAAAGATAGTTAAACCAAAACTCAGAAATAACGAAAACAAATTGAATATTTTCTTAAATTTAAGAATACCTGCTCCTCCTTGGCTCTGATACCAGGATATCAAAATGATAGTAGAACAAAATAATTATACAAATATTAATCTTCATACAATAGGAAAACAATTAGATTATATTGAAAATTTGGTAGAAAGTCAACCAATCAAGAGAGAACCAGTAAAAGAGATAACCGAAAAAAGTTCCAAAAAACCAATATTCACACCTTATGAGATTCCAAAAGCTTTCCAGAAATCCAAAATAATTTCCTAACAGAAATCCAAAATAGACTTAATGCTTTAGAAAACCATAAGTCTGAATTAATCGCCCCTGATACCCCAATACAAACCCAATATTCAGTAAATACATTACACCAATCCTCCCAATCTGACTCGGATCAGTCAGATGAACAACAAATTAACAAGATGGCTTGGAAAGAACCAAAAAGATTATATTATCCAAAAATCGCTGCACCTGATCTTAACATAGAAGAAAAACCTGTTTTCCAAAATAAATACAATGCTAATACAATCTATGAATGGAATATAGATGGAATATCCGAATATAGTATTCTTAGTTTATTACAACAAATGACAATGGTTTCAAATGTTTATAAAACCCAAAATCAAAATGGATTAATCAATGACCATGCTATAGCTAATCTTTTAGTTGCTGGATTTACTGGTCAATTAAAAGGATGGTGGGATCATGCACTGACTAAAACCCAACAGGAAGAAATTTTAAAAGCAATAAAAAAAGATGACCAAGATAGAATTATTTTAGACGAACAAGGAAGAGAAATCCAAGATGCAGTAGCAACTTTAATTTTCTCAATCTCTAAACACTTCATTGGAGATCCTTCTCATCTTAGAGATAGAAATTCAGAATTATTATCAAATTTAAAATGTAAAAAATTAACCGATTTTAAATGGTATAAAGATGTCTTTATGACTAGAGTCATGCAAAGATCTGATAACCAGCAACTATTTTGGAAAGAAAAATTTCTAGCAGGACTTCTCACATTATTAGGAGAAAAAGTTAGGAATCAAATAAGAGAAAATTACAAAGGTATTATTCCATATGAAAAGCTTACATATGGTGAACTAATTAGTTTCACCCAAAAAGAAGGATTAAAAATTTGCCAAGATTTAAAATTACAAAAACAACTCAAGAAAGAAAGATATCAATGTAGAAAGGAATTAGGATCATTCTGCCACCAATTTGACATCAGGAATGAGCCTTCTTCTTTAAAAACATGTTGCCCTGAAAAGCCAAAAAAATAGGAAAAAGAATATTTCAGAATATTATAAAAAACCTAAATATAAAAATACAGAAAAGGGAAGAAACAACAAAAAACAGAAAATAAAATTGACAAAACAATAAAATGTTATAGATGTGGAAAACGAGGACATATCTCAAAATATTGTAAAATCAAAAGAAAAATCAATAACTTAAATTTAGAAGAAGAGATAGAACAAAAATTAAATGAAATCCTATTAGAAACAACTTCTTCTGAAAATGATACATCTACTGAAACAGATGAATTACAAATAGACGAATTACATACAACATCCCAGTCTTCTGAAGATGAGAATGAACCTTCAATTAATATGCTAACTAAAGATCAAGAATTTATGATAGAAGTTATTGATAAAATTCAAGACCTAGAGCTTAAAAGAGAATACCTTTTGAAATTAAAATCCTCATTAAAAGATAAACCAGAAAAAGAAAAAGAAATCATTTCTAGTCAATCACAAATGTATAATATACAAGATATAATATTTAATAAATATGAAAAAATAAAACCAAGACAAATTACAAACTCTGAATTACAGTTGGAAATAAAACAGATTAAATCAGAACTTTCTCAGCTTAAAATAGAACAACAAGAAATGAAGGAACAAATTAGATCCTTAAAAGACGAAACCTCAGAAAAAAGTTCATCAGAAACTGAACCTGAACCTGAAGAAAATACACAAGAATATATGATGGTTCTAACTGAAGTATCTATTCAAAGATATTTAATAAAAATAAATATTGTCATAAATAATGAATTTCAATTAGAAACAATAGCCCTTTTTGATACAGGAGCAGACCAAAACTGCATTAGAGAAGGAATAATTCCAAAAAAATATTATAATAAAACATCAGAATCTCTTAAGGCTGCAAATGGTAAAAAATTAAAAATTACTTACAAAATTCCCAATGCAGAAATATCCAACAAAGGTATAAAATATCAAACATGTTTTTTAATGGTAAAAGATATTACCCAAGATGTCATATTAGGAACCCCATTCATATCCTTACCCAAACCTTATAAAGTAACAAATAATTCTATCTCCACTAAAGTTTTAAACACTAAGGTAGAATTTCCTTTTGTAGAAAAACCGAAAATAAGAAACCTCAACCTATTAAAATCTTTATCCATTCATAATGGACAAATTAATAATTTAATTAATTACAAACAGAAGCAAATCTTTTCCTAAAAGAAGAAATATGTTTTAAAAAATTAAATGAACAATTAAGAAAAAGAGAAATACAAAAAAGAATAGATCAAATCAAAAAGGAAATAGAATCAACAATTTGCTCTGACATTCCTAATGCCTTTTGGAATAGAAAGAAACATGAAGTAACATTACCATACGAAAACGATTTTGATGAAAGACAAATACCCACAAAAGCAAGACCAATACAAATGAACAAAGAAATGGAAGAATTTTGTAGAAAAGAAATACAAGACCTTCTTAATAAAAAATTAATTAGAAAGAGCAGTTCCCCTTGGAGTTGTTCAGCATTTTATGTAATAAAAAATGCAGAACTTGAAAGAGGAACGCCAAGATTAGTAATTAATTACAAACCTCTCAATCAAGCCTTAAAATGGATTAGATACCCAATACCAAATAAGAAAGATTTGCTACAAAAACTTTGTAATGCAAATATTTTCTCAAAATTTGATATGAAATCTGGATTTTGGCAAATCCAAATAAAAGAAGAAGAAAGATATAAAACAGCATTTACTGTACCATTTGGACAATATGAATGGAATGTAATGCCTTTTGGGTTAAAAAATGCTCCATCTGAGTTCCAAAGAATAATGAATGATATTTTTTACCAATATTCTCAATTCACAATAGTATACATCGATGATGTATTAGTATTTTCAGAAAATTTAGAAAAACACTTTAAACATATATCAATCTTTATAAAAGTCATAAGAAATAATGGTTTAGTAGTTTCTAAATCCAAAATAAGTTTATTCCAAACCAAAGTAAGGTTTTTAGGTCATTACATTACCCAAGGAACCATTACCCCAATAGAACGATCTATAGAATTTGCTAGCAAATTCCCAGACCAAATTCTTGATAAAGTCCAATTACAAAGGTTCTTAGGAAGCCTCAATTATGTTATAGACTTTTATCCAGGTCTTAGCAAATTATGTAACCATTATATGATAGACTCAAAAAGAATCCACAACCTTGGACAAAAAACCATACCAATATTATCACCCAAATCAAAAAACAAATCACTAAGCTTCCTTGTTTATATTTAGCTGATCCAAATGCCCCCAAGATAGTTGAAACAGATGCTTCTGAAATAGGGTATGGTGGGATCCTAAAACAAGTTAAAGGAGGAAAAGAGCAAGTAGTCCAGTTTACTTCCAGACACTGGAATCCTACTCAGCAAAATTATAGTACTATTAAAAAAGAAATTTTATCAATTTTTTATGCATTACAAAATTCCAAAGTGATTTATTAAATCAAAAATTCCTTTTGCGAATCGATTGCAAATCAACAAAAGAAGTTTTACAAAAAGATGTTCAAAACATTGCCTCAAAACAGATTTTTGCAATATGGCAGGCAATTTTGAGCATATTTGATTTTGATATTGAATACATCAAAGGAGAAACTAATTCTTTGCCTGATTTTCTCACCAGAGAGTTTCTTCAAAAATGCCCCCCAAACTCCGAGACAAAGGAAAAGGGAAAATAGAAGAATCATCCAAAACCCAAATCACATCAAAACCAATTAAAACATGGTATGAAATTTGCCAAGAAGAAGATGAGAAATCATCATCATCGTCAAAATCCTCCAAAAATACAATAATTCAAGATGCACAAGATCCAAATGAGATTGGTTCTCAAATCAAAAAATGGATTGAGTCCCTATCTCAATCTCCAGAAGTAGCATTGGCCTTTTCGCAAATGAAAGAGGAAACTCCTCTTAAACAAATTGCTGCTGAAGCAGCAAAGGTTTCAAAAAATATAGAGATTGTTTTACACAAACCAAAATCTCTTAAAAATGTTTTAAAAGAGACTTCTCTCCAAGAGGTTTTTCCAAAAGAGATAGCGGTATCTTCACAAACTGCTACACAAAAATCTTCACAATATTTTCCAAACAAATATTTTGAAAAAATTCTTGTTATGGAGGAAGAATTTTCAGAAAAACCTCCACATATACTGGCAAAAGAACTTTTCAATGGATGGCATTTCAAACCATTGGATTCTCAAAAACCCCAACAGTATTATGAAATATACTGGTCCAAACTGGATCTGTTTTGTTCAAACATTACACAGATCCAAAAGATCCAAATTTTATTACCCATTCAACAGCCCAAATATTAAAAATTCTCCAACCAAGAGATTGGAGTGAAAACCCAAATGCTTCAAAGAAATTCCCAGCCAAATTTACCACCAAAATAGACCATTACCCATATTTTACATATTGGGATTACCAAATGGCATGGTACAATGCCTTTTTAATGAACAACCAACACATGAGACATTCGTGGCTCATATATTTCAAATATGGCACCCAATTCAAATTCCCAAACTGGTTCCAAGAGTGGTGGAATTGGTATGGACCATCATCCTTTGAGATACTACCAGAAAAAATTCAAAACTTATGGCCCAAATTCTTTGACAAATTTCATCCTGAACCAGATCAAAAACACATTTACAGGACAATCCATTTTTTCTCAAAACTATGCATTTCCTGGATTGTCTCATGGAATTATTTTATGAGCAAGACCAACACACTGGAATTCCATTATTAGTTCGCAATTACAGGACTAAATGGTGGGACAAATTTAATGATGAGAAATATGATTCAAAATATTTGGATAATTTTTCAACAAGAATCCAAGATTATGTAAGTCTGCAGCCCCGGATCAAACCACAGCAAAATTTCTTCAAGCAAAGTCAACAGCCAGTGCAATGTTAGCTCAAGCCAAGACCAAAAAGAATACAAAAAACTCATGGCTGAAATGCTCAGCTCATTGGACTCCGAATCTGAAGATGAATCTCCGGCATCCTCAATCAAAACGGTGGATCTTGCAGATGATACCACTTCGGTAACCATCACCAGGTCCAAAAAGAAATAATACATGAACAGGAGAGATTCCCTGCAAGAAATGATGTGAACAGGAGAGATTCCCTGCAACAAAATAATCCGTGAACAGGAGAGATTCCCTGCAACAAAATAATGCGTGAACAGGAGAGATTCCCTGCAAGAAATGATGTGAACAAGAAAGATTCCCTGCAACAGAATAATGCGTGAACAGGAAATATTCCCTGCAAGAAAAGACAAGTGAATAGTTATGTAATTTGTATTTTGTAACCAGAGAATATATTCTCTGAAATTTATTTTCAAAAGTTTCAAATGTAATGATTAAACGATTTAGATGATGTAAGGAGAGAATAGCCCTCTATAAAAGGCTATCAGTTTGTGAATGGACGGCAGAACTCGATTTTACCCATTTGAGTTGTTTCTCCCAAAAGTTTCTTAAAGTTTTTCAAAACTTTCGCATTAATAAAGTTTCATTTAAGTTTCCAAAATTTCAAATTAAATAATATTTTCTCAAATTGCATTTACAAAATTAAGTTTTCAAACTTAAACTATTTTCTTAAAAATATATCATTACCAATCCGGTCCTCAGATCCTCGGGACTTCCTGGTATCAGAGCCAAGGAGGAGCAGGTATTCTTAAGTTTAAGAAAATATTCTAATAAACATCAGAATCTCTTAAGGCTGCAAATAGTAAAAAATTAAAAATTACTTACAAAATTCCCAATGTAGAAATATCCAACAAAGGTATAAAATATCAAACATGGTTTTTAATGGTAAAAGATATTACCCAAGATGTCATATTAGGAACCCAATTCATATCCTTACTCAAACCTTATAAAGTAACAAATAATTCTATCTCCACTAAAGTTTTAAACACTAAGGTAGAATTTCCTTTTGTAGAAAAACCGAAAATAAGAAACCTCAACCTATTAAAATCTTTATCCATTCATAATGGACAAATTAATAATTTAATTAATTACAAACAGAAGCAAATCTCTTTCCTAAAAGAAGAAATATGTTTTAAAAAATTAAATGAACAATTAAGAAAAAGAGAAATACAAAAAGAATAGATCAAATCAAAAAGGAAATAGAATCAACAATTTACTTAATTTAATATTAAAATGATTATATTAGTATGAAATTTAACTTAATGTTTATCATATAGATAAATATTCTATTAATTTAATAGATTTAATATTAAAATTGATTTAATATTTATCTTGATAAGTATTATATTAAAGTGATTAAGTTTAATCATAGTTGAATTCTCTAAACTCTCCCTATATAAAGAGAGTTTTGGGTAATTATTTTTCACAGACTTGAATTTAAGAGAAAGTTTTAGAGAGAAAATTCTCTCTGAAGAATTTATTTAGAAAATTTCTAGAGATATTTTCATATTTAAAACTTGATCCAGAAGTTTAGAGAAATTGTAAAATTACCCTACCGATAATTTTGTGGAAAATTTTATGATTCGATGGGAGCCCACACTCGACAAATGTGAGCTTGGGGATAGCAGAGAAGACTACTCGGTCGAAACGCTCATCCTAGACGAATCAAAAAGGTACAATTTTAATTAATTGTTTACTACTTTAGATATCACAACTAAGTTCTAATTTTAGAAAAAAATTTAAAACTCGGATTTCCCCTTGAACTTATTTTCCGTTGCATTTTCAAACCCGATTTTCTTACATCAAACTCAATAATATTCAAAATTAATGTGGGATCACTCTCTAACAAAGCTGACCTAATGCTTTAAAAGCCAAAGAAAAACTCAACTCCAAATGAAGTAAGTTGCGCGAAGAAAAGAGAGACAACTCTTTTCGTACCTATTAACACATGAAGCGAAAATGTGTTAAAGTGCGTAATGGAATAGTAAAAGCTAAAACAAAAGAAAACATAATGCTAGAATCAAAGAAAATAAACTATCCGGCCGAAAAGTTGAAACAATAGAAAACAACTAAAATTTTTCGTTCAAGGTGTTTTGATGTGCTAAAATCACAAAAATTAAATTGAAGCACTTTATTTGATAAATATAAGATCTGAAAATTTTGGACACAAAATTCAACCCACAATTTTTTTATTTTTTTATCTTTTTTTAATTTTTTTCAATTTTTTGGGGAAATAGCTTTTTCAAAGAAATAAAGTTCCAATAAATAGTATACAAAATTTCAAATTGATTTAAATTCATTTACCCACTAAAATTAATATCTTTTCCAAAAATATTTCAGGGTAAAAACAATTTTTATAGGTCGTTTAAGCAAAATCGATGAAAACATTATATTTATTACAAGGAAACAACTCAAAAACATACAAATCTGATATCAAATGATAAAGAGAGAGGCAGAAAAGGATCATATTCAAGTTGTTCAACTCGAGAAAAAAGGATTCAGATCTGACCTATAAAGAAAAATAAAAAATAGAAATAAAGAAAACGAAAACACTAAAAGAAGAAATTTGAGAATAAAGAATAAATAAAATAATAAATAAAGAAACAAAAAATTTAAAAAGTAAAGTGGAGATAGACGAGTAAACCGATGGATATGATGAATGGATGTATAAGTGTTCAATTGAGCCCTTTGATTATAAACTCCAACAAACTAAATTAATGGTCATAATCAACCTCCAAGAAATAATTCCCTGGCAAATTGAAGGCTGAAGAATGAATTATCACGACTCCTTGAAGAAAATCAAGAAGAAAACTATTTCTAAAAATCACAAGAAAGAAATTTTCCACAAAGCAAATAACTCCTGGAGTTAAAACTTTATTAATGAAATAACTGTGTCTGTAATGAACAATTAATAAACATGTATATCAGTTAGTTAAGTACATTCAAATAAACTCTCAAGTATACTGAAACTCTAATTAATTTAAACAATAAGTAGTTTTAAACTAAACTTTCTTGTTGACTAAGAAATATAAAACTCCTAAATAACTTAAATACTTAAAAAATCCAAAATTTGGAATAAATAAATAAATAATATAATAAAACTTAATAATACAATATTGGGCTCATATGTAACAAAAATTTAGCCTAAAATTGAAACTAATATGATTTAAACTCGAATTAAAAGCTCAAAACTCGTAATTTCCATAATAATCCTATCCAAAAATTTTGTTCACGCAATCTTCACTATAATTGTCATAACTTGAGCTTTTAAACTCGAAATCGAGTCATTCAAATGCATTTCGAAACTAAGAGATAGACCTTTAAACGTTATGCATACATCTCAACCCAAATATGTCTGGATCCCATCCAAAAAGTCATCGCAAGTTGACTAATTTTCCAAACTTGAAAATTGGCAGCTTCGATGGATGGAATTTAATAAATTTCACCTAATTCGTGCATGTATCACATTAGAAAATAGGAAACTTTACTTGCAATGACCTAAATTTTTCTAGTGTTGGAAATTTTGATTTTGTGCTAGAATTAGTAATTTCAAATTTTTCGAGAAGTTAAACCGAGAGATTTTGAAAATGACTATTGATTCGGTTTTATAATCCATAATTAGTGGGTGATAATTATTAATTAATTATTAATTGTTTAGAATTAGATAGATGGAATTTGAAATATAGACTATTTTATAAGAGAATCAAAATTGTTGGGGCAAATGTCTAAAAATTAGAAAATAGAATTAAGAAGAGGTAAGGCCCTTTTTAGGTGATTGGCCTAAGGGTATGAGAGCAAATAGACCAGTCATTAGCAAATTTTATTTGGAAGGAAAGATTATCTCTCATTCATTTTCACGAAAAAATAGAAAATATATCAATTAAATTCTCTCAACTCTATCAAATATTTCTTTTGATTTTTTTTTATAAAATTGCAATGATTTAACAAGGTAAAGTTGATTTCTAGCTCTTTTCTTGATATTTCAATCCTTAAAACTTAGATTTCCATTTTTCATTATTTTTATTGGATTTTGGGTAGAGAATAAGTTGGAATTATACTAATTTCTTGATGCTTTCTAGTTATATTCTAAGTGATTATGAGTTTTGATTGTTATAGGATCTTTAAGAATTAGATGTTTGTAAAGATTTGGTGGGTTCTTGTAGTAGAGTGAGAATTTTAGGGAGAGAAGAACATTGAGTAATCTTGCAGATTCTCAACAGCTTGAGTGAGCAATATCGAATCATTATTTAGTGGTGGTTGAGATCCAACATAAGTTGCGGATTCTCAACAGCTTGAATGAGAAGCATTGAATCATTATTTAGCAATGACTAAGATCCAACATAAGTTGTAGATTCTCGACAGCTTGAGTGAGTTGCATCAAATAAAGCTTGTTTAAATAATCAGCTCTATAGCTTGTGGAAGCAAAGTAGTTTCGTGTACCTTAAATTAAACTGTTATAGTTCTCCGGATGAAAACATTAGTTAAGCGAAAATGAAATGATTGGAAAGATTGACCATGAATTTAATTTTTATGTTACAAAATGAGCATGATGTGAATATGGATTCCATTGAGATGTTTACACATCGAATAAAGTTGAATGGTATGATGTTAATTAGATTGGTTATACATGTATATGGATTTAAATACTATGATCTTATTATGTCAAATACTAACTTACTGGTTTCTTGTGGTATTGTATACAAATATATGTAAGGATGCCAAGGAAATGTCATGTCATGCCTTTATGTTCCAATACTTAAATTGTTATAACGATAAGGTAAGTTAAGTCAGTTTCTTATGAACTTTCTAAACATTCATAATGCTTATTTTGTTATGTTTTTCCTTTCTTGTAGTGGTCTTTTGCGGAGCGTGAAGATCAGATCATCTCGGAACTCACATTATCCAGCCTTCATTTCAGTATTATTTTAATCGATCTGGAACTCGATTATGTGGCATGTACATAGGCTTTAATATCTATATGTGGTTATTTGAATGTTGGTGACTTTGGGCTATAAGTAATGCTTGCATTTTGATGGTATATATTGTGATCATATAAGTGCATATTGACAAGTTGTCAAGTAAATGTGGAAATATTATGAATGCCAATCTTGAATGTGATTTGGTCGGATTGAATAATGAGTATGAAGATAAGCTATGCTTGAATGGTTATATATTTGTAGTTAGAATTGATATATTCTAGTAACCAAACGATGTCTAATGAGTTGTTGAAATAGTTAATGATTGAATGAATGTTGAATACATGGAGTTGTTCCTTATGCAAGTTTGATGGTGTGCCTAAGTACCAATTGTGTTAGGTTTTGCCTTGAGTATGAAAAGTACTTAATATGCACTATTTTGGTTTTCTAGCAAAAAGTATCGATAATAGAGGTTGAAGTATCAATACCTTACCAAATAAACAGGATTTTAAAAACGACATATATCGATGCCAACTAATGGTATCGGTACCTATGTAGAAGTATCGGTACATTGATGAAATATCGATACATTATGATTTTAACTTGATTTTTGAAATATCGAAGCTAAAATGGTATTGATACCTAGCCTAGGTATCGATACTTATATCCATATTTTGAAAAGTTTCTGATTTTGTCCTTTTTCATGCTCAGGAAAATTTAAAAGTCTTTGTAAGATCGATTGTGTCTCGAATTTGTTTGTAATTAATATCGTGTTTGGGATTTTGAAATAAATTGATGTTTAGTTGAATTAATGGCTATAAATTGTGTGTGACTATTCCGATAAATGTGTTAGCATTTCGTAGCTCTAGTTCGACAACCGAACCAGGTTAAGGGTGTTACATCCAATGACCTTGTCATAGTGTGTTACCCTCATAGGATATCCTTAATCTCTTTGGGATAAATTTGTTCTCCCAATGTTATCCTATTTTATATCATGGTAATCATTACGTCTGCCTTCATGAAAAGCCAATTAATATCAAATAGTAATCAAGTTATTTATCACAAAGACAAACGACTCGTGGCCACATTACTTTTCATCTATCATGTAATACCGATGAGAGGATATCATTTATCCATTAGTTAGGCTATAAATTTAACTATTATGAATGATGTTACATATTGCAAAATTTTTATACCCAATACACCAGCTTTCAATTCATTATCTATTTGAACTCAAGCTTTTACTTGCATCAAAGTATACAAGTCACGCATACATAGTCCATCATCCACTTAGGATTAAGGTATGCCACTATATGAATGTCACAAGTGAATAAATCCACAAACGAATTAAGATTTATTCTTCTTGGTTCTTGTCTGATGTATTATTAGTCTACTCAACCACATTTATTTCTTTACCTTTTGGGAGTCATTCGCACGATGCTCAAGACAAAGCATCTCCCCAATTGGACTTTATAGACCACATATTAGTCTTTCAATCAGTTTACTCATTTTTTATTAGAGTAAGGGCATGCTTAGGTTCATCTACTAATATAAGTTGTCTTTTTGTATTACAATCTGGCCATGTGATACTGCTTAGTATTAATTTAAACATTAGAAAACCAATGAGTCAATATTTGCTTCTATTTGCTTTGCGTGCAAAAAAAAATTGAAGATAATATAGAAAATGTATTTATGTAATTAATGGATATTATTAAACCAATTTGTTCGAAAATACAAGTGTATATAGACAAAATACTCCACTTAGGGCATTAGATTCAATAGGTGTGACATTGTGCTTTCCACAATTTTCGTGTGTTTGGTTAGAAGTCGTGTTATAACACGCACTAAGTATTATCACCTTTATGACATGCTTATGCAACATGGTGTATTTAGGGTTATTCATGTAACCGTCCTACATATCCATGCTTGATTAATATGGTCAATAACTTGATTGTGTTGTCTAGTGATAGATTGTGACATTATAATGAACTTTGGGAATCATGTATATATTATAAGCTATAATACTATGATAATTTATGGATATGTGCATTTGATTAATCAATGATCATAATGTTCTTTTATGGAATGTTGTATGTCAGTTATGTTATTGTTATATTTATTATTGAATTCTACTTGTGATGTTGTTTCTTAGTGTACTTTTGATTTAATGGATATACAAGGTATTAGTAGAAGCTTGTAAAGCATCATTGAGCTTTTGGGGAAAGCTCAGTGTGGGAATTTTTGCTTTCGTGTGTAGGTTTCAGTGATCCCAGTTTGGATCAAGAGTTAGATAGCATCAACTTGAAGGATTTCAATTGCTCATTTGTTGTTTGTAAAATCCCTTTATGTTTCTAGAAGTGTTTGGCATGTACCTAGACTTGTGTTTTGGTTGTTAAGTGTTTTGTCGAGACTTGAAGTTGTTTTGGTCATTTAGAAGTTGGTTCATGTTGAATATATGGAACTTTGATCTATTTTATGTTGTCTTTATGTTGATGGTTCTTATGGTTTGAAATATGTTGCATGCTTTTTACTTTACTTACCTAATAATATTTTGATTGGATGAGTTATTGATTATGAAATTTCATGAATTGGATTTGTTTTAGTATGCTGGTTTTTCCTACAACTTTGATTACGTATTGGACATGTTTAGGGACACTTACAACATATTTCATGATTACATGACATAAAGTGTTGTTTTCTGCATTTTCTTGGTTCATGTCTTAAGATCAGACGAACATGTCTCGAGATAGGAAGAACAAAATTTCATGTCTAGGTATTCCCAGGTGTATGTCTTGAGACAAGCATGGCTTTGATGACTCGAAACCGAACAAACATGTCTTGACATGGTAGAATTGTCTAGATAGATAAAACTTCAAAGCTAAGGTCTTGAGACATGGTTCTGTTATCCAAAGCATAAAATTTTGAAACTAATTTTTTTAAATAGGGGAGGGATGTCTCGGACATGGCACTACACTTTGATATTCCAACCCAAGATCGTAACTTGACCATATATTTGATCATGTTTGACCTTGAATTATCATATGTAGGCCCATTTAAGTTCATTTTAGCCCATAATGATTTGTAAACTTCTGATTGCATTGGTTAATATGTTTTAAACTCGAAATTTATTGTTTAAGAATGTTATGCGTTCATTTTGAGTCACACCGATGATGGATGTGGAATTCATTATCGGGTCGTCTTTCAGGTCAAATGTGGGTGTTACATTACTTTGATTTTTGTGTTTTAACTTACTATCAGATTTAGCGAAGATACGAAAGCTACGGATATGGAATAGTGGGATTCCATTTGGAAGTTGAATTCTTACCAAAATCAAATTCTTCCTCTAGAAACGCACATACAATGCTTTTCCAGTAGTAGTCTTCTCACCTTAATGGGCTTGTCCATCTAAACCATGCTCATTGTGTAAAAACAACCAAGAAACTTTGAACACATTCTACACAATTTTCACAGCTCTAAGCATTAGCGGAACTAGAACTTGGTTGTGATATCTAAAGTAATAAACACTTAATCAAAATTGTACATTTTCGATTTGTCTAGGATGAACGCTTCGACCGAGTAGTCTTCTCCGCTATCCTCAAGCTCACGTCTGCCGAGTGTGGGCTCAATTCGAATCAGAAATTTTTAACAAAATTTATCAATGGGGTAATTTTGCAATTTCTCTAAACTTTTAGGCCAAATTGTAAATAAAATATCTCTAGAAGTTTTCTTAAATAATTTCTTTAGATAATTTTCTCTCTACACTTTCTCTTGAATTCAAGTGTATCTAAATAGTGACCCAGGACTCTCTTTATATAGGGAGAATTTAGAGAGTTCAACTATGATTAAACTTAATCACTTTAATATTAAATTATATAATATTAATCAATATAAAAATTAGATTAATTTAATATTAAATCTTATTAATTAATAGATATTTATCTACAAGATAATATTAATTAAATTTAATATTAAGATAATCATTTTAATATTAAATTAATAAATACTATTAAGTTAAGTATTTAATTTATTTAATTTAATTTAATTTAATATTAAATCTATTAAAATAATATTATTTTTAGAACAGTTAATCTGAATCAAATTATCTGGTAGAGTTCTAGTAGGAATGTAAATCTTTCACTACTCAACCACCGAAGATCCACCGCCGTCGATCATTTCCTGCCGACCCCGAGCTGGTTCAGTTTATGCCAATTCGGTCTTGGCCAGTGACGACCTGACCAATCGATCTAGCCATCGGTTGGACTATTGACACAATTTCACATACCAGGCCCAGTTGACCAGTTTTTGGTCTTAGTCTCAGTTTTGGGATCCTGGGCCCAATTTACGATCTCAGTCTAATTTTCAAGTTCAATTACCCATTGGGTCAATTGTTTGACTTAAAAATTAATTTTTAAAAATATCATATTAATTTTAATTATTTGATCAATTTAATTTTACTTGATCAAATTAATTTTCCTAAAAATCACTTAGATTTTCCAAATTAATTTTTCAAGAAAATTCTTTAATCAAATTCTCTAGTTGAATAATTCTTATGACTACCCAATTTAATTCCACATCGAACAATCGACTCAATTAATTATCTCCAAAGTCGTAGATATTTTTTGAATCAAATGCAGTCCAGTCGAGCTTTTTGTTGAGCTAGCGGAGGAACCAATCAGACATATACAATTAGCTCTAGTAATTGCAATTATGTCCAAAAGCATCATTCTGATAAATTGTAATTACTTAATCATGGAGTCCGTCCACAAGAAGTACCATAATTGAAAACTCATTATCGTATACTCTTTACGAAAGCAATTCATCCAACTACTTTATCCGATGATCTTGTCATGTGTGTGTTACTTCATTATATATTGATTCTTTAAGTTAATCATTCCTCATACATATTTTATTCATTGTCACTTTGTTTCTTAATGATATATGATACTTCAACAATGCTTGTAAATTGCTCGTTCGATGGCAACCGTGCCACGTTCCATATTTATCAATCCATACAGATTCATTAAGAT
>NW_024403118.1:0-24930 GCF_007990345.1 Gossypium hirsutum | reverse complement strand
ATGCTATCCACTGCAAAAACCACCATACCAAATCATCTTTCTCTTCACAGTTCCAAAGCCGAAAACACCATAGTTTTTAGGGACATATAGCCGAATCTTTAGATCTCTAAGTTTCTATTTCTACTAGTGTTTAAGGCTGGATCTGCGTCAGATCTGAGTAGAAACTGAAGTGGAATCATTTTGGTTGAAAGAACCTGAGGTAGGTACTCAAATCTATTCTTTATTTTGAGTTTTAGAAAAGCCAAAATCCCTAAAGGCATAGGGAGGCTGTCGATTGAGCTTAAGGCTCTAAGGGCTGTAACAATTGATTTGTTTCCCAAAGGCTACTGATTGAAGGCTTGGACAGTGGAACGACTAGATCTAGATCTAGTCTCTAGTTTTGGCAAAGGTAGGATCTCAAGGGCCATAGGTATGGATGGCCGATTATGGTAAGTAAGTTTATAATGGTTGTCATTGTAGTGACGATTGTAGGATATCATGGAAAATTTTGGTAGCAGTTGTCGCAAATCAGGTGTGTAAACGACACCCACTCATAGACTAGATTGGCAAAAGCTGAAAAGTCGAAATGCCAAAAAGCAGACATTATGTGAACTTACGAGCGTCCGAGCGCTTGTGAGATGGTTGGTTGTTAATTTTGGTAATCACAAGTGGTAAGATTGCAGAGTGCACAAATTTGTGCACTTCCGGTATATTTGGCTTAATGAGCCAAACTCAGGTTAATAGGCCAACGGGCCTAATTCGGTAAAAACGATCGGTAGGTGTTTCTGTTAATACGTTAATAGCTGTAATGACCATGAAACCCTAAAAAGACTGATAAAATTACTGAAATACCTTTGTAAGGTAGAATTACCGTAATACCCCTAAAGGGGTAAGTTTACGATTACGCCTTTCAAGGGTAAATAACTGTTCTTACCCTATAATCTGACTGTCTTTCTGAAGCATGCCTTGTTAATTATATATATATTCTGCATACATGTCATACTGCATGAGGTTGAGTTTTGTTATGGAGGAAGAACCCGTTCTGGTGGCTGTGCCACCTATTCTGATATAAGCAACTTTGCTGCGGATTATAGTTAGTGCCGCAACTGGTGCTAACACTGTAAGTGTACGGATGGCGTGGGTGATTTATTCTCCACAGGAAGTGTAGGGATGGACGGAGGCAAGTGCAGGGTTGGATGGGGTTATCATGCATTAATCATATGAGGCTGTTTTGTTATGGGCCAACTGTATTGAAATGGGCCCAACTGTGTTAATATGGGCAAGGCCCAATATATCTCGAGTTGTAATAGGGCTACGGCCCAGATTGATACTGACATGGAGTAGGCCCAGTATGCTCTGATACTGTAAGGGCTATGGCCCAGATTAATATTGATATGGGCTAAGGCCCAGTTAACTCTGATTTCTAAATAGGGCTTAGGCCCAGTAAAACTTGAACTGATTTGGGCTCTGGTTGGGATACTTTACACACTGAGTTTTCTAAACTCATCCCCTTTTTCCCGTCTTTGCAGGTGAGCCTTAGATCGGTGGACTTGGAGCTAGAGGGATTCAGAGTGGCCATGTGGACTGTTTAAAATAAGTGTTTATACCTTCACTTTTATTTTAGATTATTTCCTTTATGTTTTCGGGTTTTAATTTGTAATAAGGCCGCTTTAATTATTTTTAGTTGTTTTTAGTATGTTTTTTTTTAGCTTAGATATGATATTGTTTTAACTGTTTGAAATTGAATAGCTCTAGGGTGTGTTCTAAAAAGGTTACTTGATTGCAAATATCGCGATAACAAAGCAAGGCTTCCGCAACGAAAACGTTTTCAAAATTAATAACCTTTTCAAATGGTTTTAAACGAATTGGTTTTCCCTAAACAATCACTCAGTTAAAGTGTGGAAATGGTTGTGTGGATGTCTAGGATTGGATCCGTGAAGAGCTGGGTACTTAAGCAGTCTAATTGACTCACCTCCTCTTTTCTGGCTTCCTACCTGGTGCACAGCTTCCATTCACTTTAATCTATAACGAAAATATTCTTTTCAAAGATTTTTAATTGAAACATGAGTTTTACAATAACGCTCCAATGAGTTTTACATCAAGAAGGGTTTTCAATAAAAACATGGTTTCCGAAAAACACTTCAATGTGACACGCCGAATTCGGCCGTAACGTCTAGGTCGGGTTTGGGGTGTTACATTTTTTGTCTCTCTTCTATTTCAGGACAGTCTCGAATGAAATGTTCTAATGATCCACACTTAAATAGCCCTTTCATTCCTCCGGCATTCACCGAAGTGACGACTACCATATGCGAACATTCTGCCTATTCGGCCGAGCACTACCGAAGATCGCGACAGAATGGTCTAGGCTCTAGAAGTTCTGTTCTGCCGGTTCTTGTTTCTATTCAAAAACCCTACCAAAGCATTCGATCGGGTAGCTAATTTTTTCGATCTCTTGGATAAGGACTGATGTGATTTCCCCATCTGTCTCCTCTTTGAATCTCGCGACTCAATAGCCGCTTTCCTCCTCTCTTTACCAGCTCTTCTGCCTTGAATGCTCTCTCAACAAGCACTACAAATTCTCTTAGTTCTAGGATGCCAACAAATACTCAGATATCTTCATTAAAACCATCCTCGAACCTTTTACACATAGTAGCTTCTGTAGACACGCACTCCTGCGCATACTTACTGAGCCTCACAAATTCACGCTCATATTCCGTCACCGACATTCGGCCTTACTTTAGCTCTAGGAATTCCTTCCTCTTTGATCTATGAACTTTTGGCTAATATACTTTTTTCCAAAATTCTTCCTGGAAGAATTCCCAAGTGTTCCTCTCTCGGTACAACGGACACGAGAGTATTCCACCACTGATAAGCCGAATCCCGTAGGAGTGACACTGCACACTTCATGCACTCTTCAGGCGTGCATGACAATTCATCAAATACCCTGATGGTATTCTCTAACTAAAACTCTACTTTCTCAGGGTCGTTATCTAAGTTAGCCCGGAATTCCTCAGCCTCTTGCTTTCTAATATTGTCTACCGGAGGCTTCTCCCTCCTGATCAAGTCCACGCCTTATGGAGCTATCGAGGCATACTAAGGAATCGTAGGAGGTGGGAGAGGTGGAGTGTTCGAATTCGCACGAACGAACTCCGTATACCAAGTATCCATCATTCGGAGATAGGCTTCTCTAGCCCCTCCGGCTTGGCCCATAGTCACGGGCTCACTCTCAACTGGCGCGGTCCCTTCGGCGAGAGCCGACACGTTATTCGCCACGTCATTCGTTGTGGCTCTATCAGGATCCATTTACTATATAAAAAATACAGTTTATAATCGTCAAAAGTCGTCACACTATCAATATACAGTTATGGCATGTATAGCTAGACTCGTACTCTCGCTAGGTTAGTCGTAGAACCGACTAAACCATAGCTTTGATACCACTAAATGTAACACCCCATACCCGTAACCCACGCCGGAGCAGAATATGATGCATTACCTAACTCGATCTCATGCATACAAACGCTCCCCAAGTTACCAAGACTTGGTCCAATTTCAACCTTTTTCTATTTCTAGTTTAAACTTTTTCTTATGGGCCTACGAGCCTCAAATCGACCATTGAAATCTATTCGGGATCAACCCGGGCCCTTAAACCATCTATAGAAAATTTGACTTTGAAACAGGGCACACGCCCGTGTAGAAGGGTAACACGCCCGTGTGGCCATTTTAACATGGTCGTGTTGATGACCTGTGTGGCTCACACGGCCTAAAGTAATATAGGGACACGCCCGTATCCTTCACCCATGTGGAATTAATTCTAAATGCACACCTATAGGGTTTTCACACGGCCTGCCACACGCCTATGTCCTTCACACGGCCATGACACGCCTGTGTCCTAGCCCGTTTGCAAAAGCTGGACATTCTATTTCTGATGTCAGCATCCCAAAAATGTCACACGACTAAGACACACGCCCGTGTGCTAGGCCGTGTCCATCACACGACTAAGACACACACCTGTGTCTTTGCCTGTGTGTTTACTACCATGTATACTGACTTGAAAGTTTTACGTGCAAGAGACACATGGCCAAACCACACGCCCATGGGGCAGACCATGTGTCACACATGGCCTAGACACACGCCCGTATGTCTACCTGTGTGGACGATATAAAGCTATTTACCAAGCCTCTTTGCCACCCTTACTTACACAACCTACAAAAAAGCAACCAAACCAATACAAGAATAACTTATTTAAACCAATCAGCCACAATAGACTGCATATCAATTAAGCAATTACTCATTCATGAGAGTAACTTCATTTGCATATATCAAAATGAATATTTGCCATCATTCAAGGCTTAATACAAAATGAAGGGCTTCCAACCCAAGCCAACGTATTTGGCCAGTTCTCAATGACACAAAAATAGTAAAGCCTAAGCCCTATACATGCCATATTCAAAAATAGAAATCAAACTATACCGAATGCTTCGATTGATAGTGTGATTGATATCTCTGACTTCTTTGGTCCTTGATCTAGATAGGAGGCACTATAGGAAAATGAAAAAGGAGAGGGAGCAAGCATAAAGCTTAGTAAGTTGCACATAAATAAATATACAATATAACTTTACCATTCTTCAACAAGTATCATAATACACAAGTGGCATAAGAAAAACTTACTCATCAATATTCAATACACCTCATATAGCATATATTCAGCTCACATTTCATACATACCATATAGGTACCCGTACCACTCACAACATGGTTATACTTTCCTTGTTAACTTGAAATCATACTTTCACAGTTGAACTGTTTGGAACATTATCGGATATTCATTTAGCCTCAAACATGGGGTCAGGTGCCGATGCCATGTCCTAGACATGGTCTTACACAAGTTCTAGTATATCTGTGCAGATGCCATGTCCCAGACATGGTCTTACACTGACACATCTCGTAGCCGATGCATGTCCCAAACATGTCTTACATACGTCTCGGGCCGAAGCATGTAGACATGTCTTACACTAGCATTCGTCTCAATGTCGATGCCATGTCCCAGACATGGTCTTACATTGGCTCTCATAATGTGACTGATGCATGTCCTCGACATGTCTTACACTAGCTCACACAAGTGACCCAAACGTCATGGCATGAATATCCGATTTATTTCGTAAGGTTCAAATGAGAGTTCTACTATCTCTATTCTCATCACATTTTCTCATTTCCACAATCAAGAAATTTATACTATAATAATTTCAATACAATTCAAATACATATATTATTAATGAGTTGTACTATTTACATACAACTTACCTCGGATTATAAAATATGGTAACTAGTTGATTTAGTCGGTTTGCTTGTCTTTAACTCGGTCTAGGTTCGGATTCGGTATTTCTTGATCTATAAATGAAAAATGTACTTATTTAGTCACTAATTAAAATTAGGCAATCAAAAATTCATATATTTGGTAAAATGACCATTTTGCCCCTAGACTTTGACAAAATGACCTTTTTGCCTCTAAGCTCTAAAATCAATTTTTATTAAATTTCTTCTTATCTTAAGTCTAGCCGCACCCTTTTACTCTTATACCAACTCCAAATTCCCACTATAACACACATTTATCATCTATTTTACAACTTATACAAAATAGTCCTTTAGGTGTTTTCATGCTAACACCTTTCACAAATGTTGTTTATTAGACACCAAGACTCATTTTATTCCTTAAGAAACTTAGCAAAATTTACAAATATTTTCATGGTAAAACCCTAAACTCTTAGTCATTTAGCAAAATAGTACCCTCATTTGAAAGCTCATGCTTCAAGGGTCTCAAAAATGTAAAAATCATCACGAAAAACTATCAAAATCACTTAGTTTTGAGGATTACAAGTTGATAACATTTTTAAGCTTTCAAACCCCTTTCAATGGCTGATTTTCAGTGGAGAAAGAAGATGAAAAAGGGATGATATCATCTTTCCTTTATTTACTCCTATTTTAGTCAAATAAGCCACCTAACTTACCAAATTTTGAAAATTTGACCACTTTTGTCTCCCATGGCTGAGTATGCCTCCCTAAAGGGTCTAATTTCCCTATAAATACCCTTAATTTAGGTTATCTAGCTATTTGGTACTTTTAGCTATCAAAATAGGACTTTTGCATTTTATGCGATTTAGTCATTTTTCACAATTGGGCTCACAAACGTCACAATTAACTCACCAAATATTTCATGCACTCTTAAAAACATGCTATAACATCTAAATAATTATAAAATAATTTATTCGACTCTGGATTTATGGTCCCGGGACCACTATTCTGACTAGGCCCTAAATCGGGCTGTTACAGGTAAAGACCTTTGATATGATCTTGTTGGCCACATTGCAAGGGTTGATGAGACTAAAATTTTTTGGAAGGCTTGAGAATCACCTTTAGGGATTAGAGTAATTATAGTTTTATTGAGCTCCTCTATCATAAATCCCAATTGAAGGAAGGATAAGGTTGAGTTAGTGGTAAGATGTTATACTTCGTCTTAGAAATGTTGGTAGAAAAAATCGAATTTAGTATCGATCCCTGGAACTTTTAGAGCACCAATTGGGAATGCCACCTCTTTGAATTTCTCCTTCGTGAAGGCTTGATGTTGGAAGAGTTTTTCATCCTGGGAAAAAGGTAAGGAATAATGAGCTCCCTTTATGTCTCGATTATCAATCCAAAAATGGAGATGTTTAGTTTGTAGTAGATACTTTCAAAATGATAAAAAAAGACTTTTTTGAGTGTTTCTATATGTCCTTTAGATAGGTGTAGTTGTATATTTATATGATATAGTTACTGTTTATAAATGTGATATCATAGGTAGGTTCCATGCATGTCGACACGTACCTTACTCTATATTTAACACATGTTTATATATTGTGGGTTTGCCTATGTGATGAAGTGTGAACCCATATCGTCCGGTCTCATAGAATGGTGCGAGGGCCTTACACACGAACTCGTAGTGTCATGCAGAATTAAAGTGCGAACCATGTCGAACTCGATCTAGACCCAACCTGGTTATAGGTCGGTAATAGTAAGTATCATAACAATTTGTCCTCGCCTAGTTTGAGGAAGAGTTATAAAGTGACTCTTCGTAGAAACTGGTTTTATGAGACGATAGGTAACATAAGGAGAAGCTTATGAATAAAATTTTATACCTAGCTTGCAACGTACACTTCGCCATATGTCAAGAAGGGTAAACTTGTAAGTAACTGATTCTGCCTTATTCTTAGATATATGAATGTTAAAGTGCGAAAAACCCTTTAAAAGGAAGTTACTTAAACCTAAAAATTACATGTCTGAACATCAGATTTTATAGAAGAAGTCTGTAACCCCGAACCCGAGACCACACCGGAGTCGGACACGAGATGTTAACAAACTTTGAAAAATTTTTCCAGACACTGCCCAGTCTGAGTACTAGTCGCTTCAAAAATCATATCTTGAGTTTCACAACTCGAAAATCAGTTTTGTGATTTTCCCTGAAACTACACTCATGTCCCCACCTATGTATTTTTTTCTAGAATTTTTGGTCGGGCCAATTAGTACAGTTTATTAGTCAAAGTCTCCCATGTTACAGGGGTCGACTACACTGACCTTTTCCCATTACGACTTGGATATCTCTCTGCACAGAGCTTCAATACTGATGCCGTTTGTTTCTATGGAAACTAGACTCAGAGAGGAATCCATACATATATGGTATGACCCCTAATTATCTCTGGTCAATTTATAGTGAATTTCCAAAGTCGGAACAGGGAATCCAGAAACTGTTCTGGCCCTGTCCCACAAGAACCTGAATATCTCTTACTGTACTGTTCATATGATTGTTTCGTTACTTTCATATGAAAGTAGATTCATCAGGGTTCGATTACGTAATTTATTCACTATTTAATTCCACTCCTACGAATTCTTGTGATTTTTCCAATCCACACCACTGCTGCTGTCAGCCTCTGTTTTCAAAGTAAACCTTACCTATTTTCGGGGTTTCATGAACCAACTAGGGCCTTGTCATACATATGCCCACATATGATCATACTTAGCCATTCCAATGGCTGATCATTTGCTCAACACTTCCATTCCAACTATAGTTACATCATGAAACCATCTATACATTCATAAACACGAATGGTCTAATGCCATACTCCACTTCACAAGCCATTTTCGCATGGCTGTACACTTATACATTTCATAAAGTACTCGAAAACAACAATGGGTAGTCCTATACATGCCATATCAAAATTCAACCAAAATAGTACCCAAAAGAGCCTTTGATAGTGTGGGCGACTTCGACTTCAAGATCCCGAGTCCGATAGCTGGAGAACCAAAAAATCTATAAAACAGAGAGCAGTGTAACGAGTAAGCAATTTATGCTTAGTAAGTTTTGAGCAAGGAATTCCAGCATAAACAAAGAATAACACACATTAGCTAAACGGAATATTTCACAATACGCAATTTACCGATATCAAACTTGCTTCACAACATTAACAACCCTTATGTACATACACAATAGACTAACTTAGCCGAAGGCCGGTAGCTCGTTTATCAACTGAGCGAACATTTATTTGTAAGGGCTCGATTAAATTCAACACATACGTAACATATCCCCATATTGGGATGTTTTTCGAGTATTCGCTGGAATTTTACAGCAAGCTCATTCATTACCAAATCACGTACCTTCGGGATTTAACCGGATATAGCTCCTCGTTCAAATGCCTTCGGGACATAGCCCGGTTTTAGTAACTCACACAATGCCTTCGGGACATAACCCGGATTTAATAACTCGCACGAATGCCTTCGGGACTTAACCCGGATTTAGTATCTCGCACAAAGGCCTTCGGGGCTTAACCCGAATTTGTATCTCGCACAAATGCCTTCGGATCTTAGTCCGGATATATTCACTTAGCACAAAGCCTTCGGGACTTAGCCCGGACAGCATTCAATTAATCATGCACATCTAACAATAATTCATGGCACATTCATATTTCATTTTCATTTGCGAAACTCAAACACAAGGCACATATCGTCCTTGCACATTCGCTCAATAGCCACACATAGAGCATGATTTAATCACATCGTAATTTAAGCTCTCTTACTCAAGAACTTACCTCGGGTGTTGTCGAACGATTCCGCTAGCTATTCAACCACTTTTTCCTTCCCTTTATCGGATTTATTTCCCCTTTGCTCTTGAGCTTAATTAAACAAATAAATTGATTTCATCATTTAGGCATCAAAAAGATGAACACAAGGCACTTAGCCCATATTTATACATTAGACATTAAAGTCTCATACATGCAAAAATCATGCATCAACACAACATATTAGCTAATTTCTTTCCCCTTGGCCGAATATGCATGTCTATTTTTGGGGTCGATTTCAACACTTAATACACACATATACACACTAGTAAAGCATCCTCCCCCTTTTCATCAATTTAACACATGCATTGCTCATTAACATGCAAAGTTACATTCGGCCTTAGCACACATCTTGCTAGCCGATTCTTCTCCATTTAGCAACCAATGCACATATGTGCTCACACAAAAATGCTAAAAAGGAGGTTCAAGAATCATCAAGCCATCATCACATGCATCATTAACAAGCTTCATATTTTGCATGCAATGGCATTAACACAACCTCCACCTAGGCCGAATCTTAACTCATCCTCATGCCTCATCACCACAACATCAAACACCAACCAAGAATGATGCATCCATGGTCAAGTGCCATTTCCATCACATAGCAAGATTTAGACCATGGGCTAGGTAGAACTCAAGCTAACAACTAAAACATGCATGCATCTCATGGAACATCATCAAACATACCTTAGCCTAGCTACATGCATGGCCGAATCTCTTCACCTTCTTCTTCTTTCCTCCTTAAAATTTTTGGCCAAGGATGAACCAAAGGATGAGAAATTTTTTTCTTTGTTTTTCTTTCTAATTTAGGCTAAATGAAGGTGAGAAAAGGATGAACAAAGATCTTCTCCTCTCTTTTCTTTAGCTCACGGCAATGGGGGGGGAAAAGAATCAACTACACACTTTTTTTTTGTGTATTCATCATACTCCTTTTCATTATTTAATTTCCATGCCTATTATTTTATTTTTTTCCACCCATGATGCACCAACAAAACATGTCTATGACATGTCTTGGCCATCAAACTTGGTCTACCATGCTTGTCATGGCCGGCCACTACTAGTAGGGGGAATTTGACATGCAAGTCCCCCCTTTGTCCACATGCACTAATAGGTCCTCACACATTGACCTATCACATTTTAGAATTTTCTCACATAAGTCCTATTGACTAAATTCACATGAAATCAACCAAATTGAAGCTTGAAATTTTCACACATTCATAATTACATATTCTAGACAATAAGTATCACATTCAAACATTTCGGTGACTCGGTTTAGCGGTCCCGAAACCACTTCCCGACTAGGGTCAACTTTGGGCTGTCACAACTCTCCCCCACTTAAGAAATTTTCGTCCCCGAAAATCTTACCGGTAAATAGGTTTGGGTATCGTTCTTTCATCGAGCTCTCGGTCTCCCAAGTAGCTTCCTCGATCCCGTGTTTGAGCCATAACACCTTTACTAGCGGAACTCTTTTGTTTCGCAACTCCTTCACTTCACGAGCTAGGATACGCATCGGTTCTTCTTCATAGCTCATGTCGACTTGAATTTCAACCTCTGATGGGCTAATTATATGCGATGGATCAGATCGATAGCGTCGAAGCATCGAAACATGAAAGACGTCATGAATCTTTTCAAGCTCCGGGGGCAAAATCAATCTATACCAATCGGACCAACTCGTTCGGAGATTTCGTACGGCCCAATGAATCTTGGGCTCAACTTGCCCTTACGGCCGAACCTGAGTATCTTTTTCCAAGGTGAAACCTTAAGGAACACTTTGTCTCCCACCTGATACTCGATGTCTTTTCGTTTCAAATCTGCGTACGACTTCTGACGATCCGTGGCTACCTTCAGACTTTCACGGATTACCTTTACTTTCTGTTCAGCATCTTTAATCAAATCAACTCCGAAAATTTTACTTTCACCGAGCTCGGTCCAAAACAATGGTGTACGGCATTTACGACCGTACAAAACCTCGTAAGGTGCCATCTTAATACTTGATGAAAACTATTGTTGTAAGCGAATTCAATCAAAGGTAAATACCGTTCCCATGAACTACTGAACTCGAGGATGCAACATCTCAACATATCCTCAAGTATCTGAATTATCCGCTCGGATTGACCATCGGTTTGGGGGTGAAAAGCAGTGCTAAAATGCAGCTTGGTACCCAGAGCTTCTTGCAATTTCTTCCAAAATCGTGAGGTGAATCTCGGATCTCTATCCGACACGATAGAAACAGGTACCCCGTGTAATCTCACAATTTGATAAACGTACAATTCAGCTAGTTTATCCAATGAAAAATCCGTACGTACGGGGATGAAATGAGCCGACTTAGTCAGTCTATCAACAACAACCCATATAGCATCCTTCTTACTTGCTGACAAGGGCAGTCCGGACACAAAGTCCATTGTGACTCGATCCCATTTCCACTCGGGTATCATGATCGGCTGGAGTAATCCTGAAGGCACTTGATGTTCCGCTTTCACTTGTTGACATATTAAACATCTCGAAACAAAGTCGGAGATGTCCCGTTTCATACCATGCCACCAAAATTGACGTTTCAAATCATTGTACATTTTCGTACTCCCCGGGTGAATTGACATTCGGCTACAATGGGCTTCGTTCAGAATCATCGAAATGAGTTCCGAATTCCTTGGAACACACAAACGATTTCTGAACCTCACACAATCATCATCATCAATTTGAAACTCCGATTCCTCGTTCGGAAAACACTTAGCCCGTTTTGCATCCAATTCATCATCGACTTTCTGAGCTTCACGAATTTGGTGAGTCAATAATGGTTTAGCTTTTAATTCAGCTACTAACACATTGTCTGGTAGAACAGACAAATGCACGTTCATCGCTCGTAAAGCAAACAATGACTTCTGGCTTAAGGCGTCGCAACCACGTTAGCCTTTCCCGGGTGGTAATCAATGACAAGCTCGTAATCTTTCAACAACTCAAGCCAACGTCTTTGTCGCAGATTCAAGTCTCGTTGAGTCATCAAATATTTGAGACTTTTGTGATCCGAAAATACATGGCACTTCTCACCAAACAGATAATGTCGCCATATTTTTAAAGCAAACACGATGGCAGCTAGTTCGAGATCATGGGTCGGATAATTCCTCTCGTGTGGCTTCAATTGTCTCGACGCATAGGCCACGACTCGACCTTCTTGCATCAATACCAACCCAACCCAAGTAGGGATGCGTCACTATAAATGACAAACTCTTTACCTGATTCGGGTTGCACCAAAATTGGAGCTTCAGTCAAATGAGTTTTCAGTTGGTCGAAACTTTTCTGACATTTCTCCGTCCACTCGAACTTAACATCCTTTTGAAGTAGCTTCGTCATTGGTGTGGCTATCATCGAGAAACCTTTCACAAATCGTCGGTAATAACCGGCGAGCCCCAAAAAGCTCCGAACTTCAGTAATATTTCTCGGAGGTTTCCAGTCAAGTATGGCTGAAATTTTGTTCGGTCAACTCGAATACCCGACGCGGATACCACATGACCCAAGAAGCTAACCTCTCTTAACCAGAACTCACACTTACTGAACTTAGCATATAACTGCTTATCCCGCAAAATTTGCAGCACTAGCCTCAGATGCTCAGCATGTTCGGTCTCATCTCTTGAATAGACCAAAATGTCATCAATGAACACAACTACGAACCGATCCAAATACGGTCTGAAGATCCGATTCATCAAATCCATAAATACTGCAGGGGCATTAGTGAGCCCAAACGGCATCACTAAGAATTCGTAGTGACCATATCTCGTTCTGAAGGCAGTTTTAGGAATATCTGAATCTCGAATTCGCAACTGATAATAGCCCGATCTCAAATCTATTTTTGAGAACACTGAGGCTCCCTTCAGTTGGTCGAACAAATCATCGATGCGCGGCAACGGATATTTGTTCTTTATCGTCACTTTATTCAGCTGACGATAGTCAATGCACAACCTCATGGTTCCGTCCTTCTTTTTCACGAACAATACTGGTGCACCCCAAGGTGAGAAACTTGGTCGAGCGAAACCTCTATCCGTCAGTTCTTGCAACTGAGCTTTCAACTCCTTTAACTCGGTTGGTGCCATACGATACGGAGCTATCGAAATCGGCGTAGTCCCAGGTACAAGCTCAATACCAAACTCTACCTCCCGAACAGGTGGTAAACCCGGTAATTCTTCCGGAAAAACATCCGGGTATTCACAAACCACCGGCACAGATTCGGGTTTCTTTTCTAATTCTTTGTCATCAAGTACATACGCAAGGTATGCTTCGCACCCTTTTCTTACATATTTCTGTGCCAACATTGCTGATATTACAGCTGGCATCCCCTCCAAGTCCGCAGACTCAATTCGGACTACTTCGTTATTTGCGCACCTCAAATCAATAGTCTTGCTCTTGCAATTCACAATCGCATCATGCGCGGTCAACCAATCCAAACCAAGGATAAATCAAATTCATCAAACGGCAAAAGCATCAAGTCCGCCGGAAAACAGGAACCTCGAATTTCCAGGGGACATTTCTTACACACTTTGTCGACAAGCACGTAATGACCCAAGGGATTTGACACCCGAATTACGAACTCAGTAGACTCAATAGGTAAAGTCTTACTGGATGCTAAGGTTTCACATATGTAAGAATGAGTAGAACCGGGGTCAATCAAAGCAATTACATTAGTATCAAAGAGAGTGAATGTACCGGTAATAACATCAGGCGAAGAAGCATCCTCGCGGGCACCTATAGCATAAGCTCTAGCAGGCGCACGAGCTTCGGATCTGGTTATATCATCTCTAGATCCTCTCTGACCACCACTAGCATTGCCCGTATTTCCAGATGGTCTACCTCGAGCAGTGGTAGCACCCGGTTTCCCACTCTGATTTTCATTCTGTTCAAACAACCTCGGGCAATCTTTAATGAAGTGGTCAACTGATCCGCACTTGTAACAGGAGCGGTCAGGGAATCTACAACTCCCCGAATGCCATTTACCGCAATATCGACATTTCGTTCTATCTCGACGTTCATTCCCAACACTGGCGACCGAAGTGCCTCGTGTACCCACAGGGGGTCGATCACGATCTCGTCTAAAAAGGCCCGAAGTGCCTCTAAACTGGCCCGCATCATCTCGAAATCTCTTCGATGTCTGTTGAAGAGACCTTCCCGAGGATCTTTTACGAAACTCTCCAGTTCCCTCATCAACTCTTTGCTTTTCTTTTCTAAGCTCTTCAGCTTTACAAGCTCGTTCAACAAGTACCACGAACTCTCGTATTTCAAGAACGCCAACGAACATTTTTATATCTTCATTCAGCCCATCCTCGAAGCGTTTACACATAATAGCTTCGGACGAAACACATTCCCGAGCGTATTTGCTAAGTCTAACAAATTTTCGCTCGTAATCAGTAACCGACATGGAGCCTTGCTTAAGCTCAAGAAATTCCTTCCGTTTTTGATCAACAAATCTCTGACTGATATACTTTTTCCGAAACTCAGTTTGGAAAAACTCCCAAGTTACTTGCTCTCGGGGCACAACAGAAGTCAGAGTACTCCACCAATAGTAGGCAGAATCACGTAGCAAGGAGATAGCACACTTTAGGCATTCATCGGGTGTACAAGATAGCTCATCGAGTACTCGGATAGTGTTGTCCAGCCAAAATTCAGCTTGCTCGGCATCATCGCTATCCATAGCCTTAAATTCAGTAGCCCCATGTTTTCGGATTCTGTCAACTGGGGGCTTATTTGACCTTATTTGGTCCGTTACCGGTGGTATTGTAGGTGCGGGGGTAGTATTTGCCGGGAATGGAGGTTGTGGAACAGCCATATTAGTTCGAATGTATTGGTTGAACCAATCATTCATCACGCTATAGAATGCTTGTCTAGCTTCATCATTCGGATTACTAGCATTAGGTTGAGAGTCTGCCGGCACTGTCCCTTGTGCGGGAGCAGGCGCTACACTCTCAAGATCATCAGCTACCTCTCGGTCACGATCGGGATCCATTACTATAAACACATTTACAATTGTCAGAAATCACCACACTATCAAGTAATCACATAAAATGGCATGTATAGCTAGACCCAACACATTACGGTAGTCCTAGAATCGACTAAACCGTAGCTCTGATACCAATTTAATGTAACACCCCGAACCCGAGACCGACACCGGAGTCGGACACGAGATGTTAACAAACTTTGAAAAATTTTTCTAGACACTGCCCAGTCTGAGTACTAGTCGCTTCAAAAATCATATCTTGAGTTTCACAACTCGAAAATCAGTTTTGTGATTTTTCCCTGAAACTAGACTCATGTCCCCACCTATGTATTTTTTTCTAGAATTTTTGGTCGGGCCAATTAGTACAGTTTATTAGTCAAAGTCTCCCATGTTACAGGGGTCGACTACACTGACCTTTTCCCATTACGACTTGGATATCTCTCTGCACAGAGCTTCAATACTGATGCCGTTTGTTTCTATGGAAACTAGACTCAGAGAGGAATCCATAAATATATGGTATGACCCCTAATTATCTCTGGTCAATTTATAGTGAATTTCCAAAGTCGGAACAGGGAATCCAGAAACTGTTCTGGCCCTATTCCACAAGAACCTGAATATCTCTTACTGTACTGTTCATATGATTGTTTCGTTACTTTCATATGAAAGTAGATTCATCAAGGTTCGATTACATCATTTATTCACTATTTAATTCCACTCCTACGAATTCTTGTGATTTTTCCAATCCACACCACTGCTGCTGTCAGCCTCTGTTTTCAAAGTAAACCTTACCTATTTTCGGGGTTTCATGGACCAACTAGGGCCTTGTCATACATATGCCCACATATGATCATACTTAGCCATTCCAATGGCTGATCATTTGCTCAACACTTCCATTCCAACTATAGTTACATCATGAAACCATCTATACATTCATAAACACGAATGGTCTAATGCCATACTCCACTTCTACAAGCCATTTTCGCATGGCTGTACACTTATACATTTCATAAAGTACTCGAAAACAACAATGGGTAGTCCTATACATGCCATATCAAAATTCAACCAAAATAGTACCCAAAAGAGCCTTTGATAGTGTGGGCGACTTCGACTTCAAGATCCCGAGTCCGATAGCTGGAGAACCAAAAATCTATAAAACAGAGCAGTGTAACGAGTAAGCAATTTATGCTTAGTAAGTTTTGAGCAAGGAATTCCAGCATAAACAAAGAATAACACACATTAGCTAAACGAAATATTTCACAATACGCAATTTACCGATATCAAACTTGCTTCACAACATTAACAACCCTTATGTACATACACAATAGACTAACTTAGCCGAAGGCCGGTAGCTCGTTTATCAACTGAGCGAACATTTATTTGTAAGGGCTCGATTAAATTCAACACATACGTAACATATCCCCATATTGGGATGTTTTTCGAGTATTCGCTGGAATTTTACAGCAAGCTCATTCATTACCAAATCACGTACCTTCGGAATTTAACCGGATATAGCTCCTCGTTCAAATGCCTTCGGGACATAGCCCGGTTTTAGTAACTCACACAATGCCTTCGGGACATAACCCAGATTTAATAACTCGCACGAATGCCTTCGGGACTTAACCCGGATTTAGTATCTCGCACAAAGGCCTTCGGGGCTTAACCCGGAATTTGTATCTCGCACAAATGCCTTCGGATCTTAGTCCGGATATATTCACTTAGCACAAAGCCTTCGGGACTTAGCCCGGACAGCATTCAATTAATCATGCACATCTAACAATAATTCATGGCACATTCATATTTCATTTTCATTTGCGAAACTCAAACACAAGGCACATATCGTCCTTGCACATTCGGCTCAATAGCCACACATAGAGCATGATTTAATCACATCGTAATTTAAGCTCTCTTACTCAAGAACTTACCTCGGGTGTTGTCGAACGATTCCGCTAGCTATTCAACCACTTTTTCCTTCCCTTTATCGGATTTATTTCCCCTTTGCTCTTGAGCTTAATTAAACAAATAAATTGATTTCATCATTTAGGCATCAAAAAGATGAACACAAGGCACTTAGCCCATATTTATACATTAGACATTAATGTCTCATACATGCAAAAAATCATGCATCAACACAACATATTAGCTAATTTCTTTCCCCTTGGCCGAATATGCATGTCTATTTTTGGGGTCGATTTCAACACTTAATACACACATATACACACTAGTAAAGCATCCTCCCCCTTTTCATCAATTTAACACATGCATTGCTCATTAACATGCAAAGTTACATTCGGCCTTAGCACACATCTTGCTAGCCGATTCTTCTCCATTTAGCAACCAATGCACATATGTGCTCACACAAAAATGCTAAAAAGGAGGTTCAAGAATCATCAAGCCATCATCACATGCATCATTAACAAGCTTCATATTTTGCATGCAATGGCATTAACACAACCTCCACCTAGGCCGAATCTTAACTCATCCTCATGCCTCATCACCACAACATCAAACACCAACCAAGAATGATGCATCCATGGTCAAGTGCCATTTCCATCACATAGCAAGATTTAGACCATGGGCTAGGTAGAACTCAAGCTAACAACTAAAACATGCATGCATCTCATGGAACATCATCAAACATACCTTAGCCTAGCTACATGCATGGCCGAATCTCTTCACCTTTCTTCTTCTTTCCTCCTTAAAATTTTTGGCCAAGGATGAACCAAAGGATGAGAAATTTTTTTCTTTGTTTTTCTTTCTAATTTAGGCTAAATGAAGGTGAGAAAAGGATGAACAAAGATCTTCTCCTCTCTTTCTTTAGCTCACGGCAATGGGGGGGAAAAGAATCAACTACACACTTTTTTTTTGTGTATTCATCATACTCCTTTTCATTATTTAATTTCCATGCCTATTATTTTATTTTTTCCACCCATGATGCACCAACAAAACATGTCTATGACATGTCTTGGCCATCAAACTTGGTCTACCATGCTTGTCATGGCCGGCCACTACTAGTAGGGGGGGAATTTGACATGCAAGTCCCCCCTTTGTCCACATGCACTAATAGGTCCTCACACATTGACCTATCACATTTTAGAATTTTCTCACATAAGTCCTATTGACTAAATTCACATGAAATCAACCAAATTGAAGCTTGAAATTTTCACACATTCATAATTACATATTCTAGACAATAAGTATCACATTCAAACATTTCGGTGACTCGTTTAGCGGTCCCGAAACCACTTCCCGACTAGGGTCACTTTGGGCTGTCACAGGTCGTGTCTCCCCTGCACGTAAAATTTCAAGTCAGTATGAATGGTAATAAACACACGGTAGAGACACGGCCGTATGTCTCAGCCGTGTGAAGGACACGGTTTAGCACACGGGCGTGTGCCTTGGCCATGTGACATTTTGAGCATGCTGTTAGAAACATAATGTCCATGTTTTCACACACGGGCTAAGACACGGGCGTGTCGTGGCTGTGTGAGGGACACGGGCCATTGACACGGGCATGTGTCTGGCCGTGTGAAAACCCTGTAGGTGTGAATTAGAAACCAATTCTACACGGGTGTGAGACACGGGCATGTCCCAAGGTGCTTAGGCTGTGTGAGCCACACTGGCCTTCAGCACGACCATGTCGAACTAGTCACACAGGCTTGTGTCCTGTTTTAAAGGCAAATTTCTTAAGGTTGGTTTAGGGACTTGGAACGGTTCTGAATAGCTTTCAATAATTGATTTGGGGCTCGTAGGCCTATAATAAGATGTTTAAAGTACAAATAGAAAAAGTTGTAATCTGGACCGAGTCTCGGTGACCTGAGATCGAGTTAGGTAATGCCTTGCACTTCACCTCGGCGTGGGTTACGGGTGTAGGGTGTTACATGCTGATAATCATGATATAAATGGATAAATTGGAGGTAAACCAATTATATATATTATATGTGTTTTGGTAAGTTTGGACTTGAATAAGAGAAATGTAATGTGCATGCATGTGTTGTTATGAGGATGCCATGCTTGAGCCTTGATTGTAGATATATAATTGCTCAAGTAAGTATTATAATTTATATGCTTATATTATTTAATGAGTCTATTTTTAAAAGAAACAAGCGGGAACATCATTCGAATCCCATATGAAAAGATAATTAATTTTTAGCGAAGAGGGGTCAGAACTATCGAACAACGAAAAATGGGTAACTTTGAAGAATAAACTATACTAATTGGCTAAACCAAAAATTTTGAAAATTTTATGGTAAGAATATATGTGAGTCTAGTTTCAGGAAAAATTAATAAATCTTAAATTGGAGCTCCATAGCTCCAGATATAAATAATTTAGTGTCTATGACTCGAGTAGACAGCTTGACTGGAATTTAATCAAATAGTGGATTAATATGCAATTATAATTGTGATACCTTGAGAGCATGTTGTAATAATTTGGTAAAAGCATATTAATAAAATTTCTTATTATTTTCATATGAACTTATTAAGCTTTATAGCTTACTCCACTCCCTTTCCCATCTCTTATAGTTTAATTTTTGCTAGCTCGGGTTAGAGATTGCCGAAGATGTCATCACACTATCAAGTTATCACGTTGGGTAAAAACAGATGCAACCCTCTTAAGTTTATGGCATGTACAGGGACTAAGTCACTTTGTGAATATGTCTTTATAAGTTAGCCAAATGTATTGGCTTGTAATAGTTAATAGATTGATGTTGTGGGTAGCCATGCAAATTTGCTTATATGGTTCAAATGGTAGTAAATCAAATTTTGTTTACATGTATGTGCCAATGCTTTGAAGACATGGATTTTGTTATAAGGCATGAATGCTTGAAGATTTAAATTAGATTTTCTGGCATGTTGATAATCATGATATAAATGGATAAATTGGAGGTAAACCAATTATATATATTATATGTGTTTTGGTAAGTTTGGACTTGAATAAGAGAAATTTCATGTGCATCATGTATTGTCGTAAGGATGCCATGCTTGAGCCTTGACTGTGGATATATAATTGCTCAATTAAGTATGTTAATTGCTATAGTGATGTATAAGTGTATGTGTACAACAATGGGTGGCAAATGGCTTGGAAAATAGCCTTGTATTTGTCCGTAAGGGTAGATACACGGGCGTGTGTCTAAGCCGTGTGTGACACACGACCTGGCCCATAGGTGTGTAGTTCGGTCGTGTGTCCCCTACATCTTGTACTTTAACTTCTAATTGGTCACACAGCTGAGACATGGTCGTGTGTCTCGACCGTGTGAGGGACATGCCCTTGGGACATGGGCGTGTGCTTTGGCCGTGTGCCCCTAATTTGGTGATGAGGTCATAAACAGAGAGTTACACGAGCTGAGGATATGGGCGTGTCCCAAGCCACATGAGCGTGTGACCCTGTTTCATGATGAAATTTTCTAAGTACTCCCAGAAGTTTTAAAAGTTTCCTGTTTAGTCCCGAATCATCTTTGATGTGTGTATAGGGCCTCGCAAGCCCGTTTAAGGGACGTTATACATATGTATGAATGTTTTTTATATGGACAAAATTTAATGGTTGATTTTATGTGATTATGTATGTTTAAGTCTGGTAATGCCTCATATCCTGTCCCGGCCTCGGACACGGGTAAGGGGTGTTACAGATAAAGTAAATAAATGCTAATAGTTGTTCTTGTTTGCATATGAACTTACTAAGCCTTGAAGCTTACTCCCTCTTTTTTTCCCACCTCTCATAGGTTTATTCAGCTAGCTCAGGTTGGAGGTTGTCGGAGATTCTATCATATTATCAAGCTATGATTTGGGGTATAAGTGAATGTAAGTATGTTAAGTCTATGGCATGCACAGGGACTTAGTCATTTTGTGTATGTGTCATTATGATCTGGCCAAATGTATTGGCTTGTAATGAATAAGGATTTGATTTGGTACGTAGCCATATAAATTGGCTTATATTGGCTAATGGGTTGCAAGTATATTAATTACTCATATGCCTATGCTAATGTCATTGTGTGATGTGGTTTATAATGGTATGTTAATGAAAGTTAGTACAAGGAATCATGAAAGAGTAAAATTAGCATTAAAACAATTTTGGACGGCAGCAGTAGTATAACTTTGAAAAATCACCAAAAATTTTAGAAATCAAATTATAGGTTGAATAAAAGATGAAATTAAAGCTTATTGAGTCTAGTTTTACATAGAAGAAACGGTGTAAGCAAAAGAATTTCATTTTATGAGATATTTGAATCTTTATGAGACAAGGTCAGAATGATTTCGAGTTCCCCTGTTCTGACTTTGGAAAATCATTAAAACTTGTATAAAAATACTTTGGGATTCAAATTTATATATTAAAATTTTTAATGAGTATATTTCAATAGAAACAATGGCATCATCTGAATCCCGTACTAAGAGATAATTAATTTTTAGTGAAGAAAGGTCAAAACTGTCCAATAGCAGACCAGGGATGAATTTGAAGAATTAATTGTACTTATTGGCAAAACCATAAATTCTGAAAATTTTATAGTAAGAAGATATTTGAGTCTAGCTTTTGAAAAATCAAATGGATCTTCATTTAGATTTCTGTAGCTCAATATATAAATAATTTAGTGACTGTGACTTAAGTGGACAGTTTTGTTATTAACAGTAAATAATTGTTTGAATATGTTTAAGCCTTAATTATGGTTGTGTTGGTATCTTAATTGTGTCATGTTATGTTCCATTGAAAGTGTGTATGTGAGTGTGCAAATGATAGTGGCAAATGGTTTGGTAAATAGCCATTTTCTTGGACACACAGGCAGAGGCACGGCTGTGCGTCTCAATCGTGTGAAGGACACGGCCCCGAGACACGGGCGTATGACTTGGTCATGTGACCCCAAATTGTGCATAAAGTTGTAAACAAAGAGTTACACTGGCTGAGGACACGGGCGTGGCCCAAGCCACATGGGCGTGTGTGACCACATTGCCTACCCACAAGGGTGTGTGACTCATGTTTTGAGGAAAATTTTTCTAAGTGTAGTAAATGTTCCAAAAGTTTTCGGTTTAGTCCCGAACCATTTCCAATACATGTGTTGGGCCTCGTGGGCCCGTATAAGGGAGGATATGCACGTTATTGGATGAATTTGATTTGGCCAAATTTTATGGCCCGATTTGTATGAATGTTTATGTTTATGTCCGGTAACGCCTCGAACCCTGTCCAGCGTCTGATACGGGTAAGGGGTGTTACAAACCTTACAGAGGAACCTTTGGGTTTTGGAGCATTGGATTCTCACCAATGTTTGCGTTACTCAAGCCGACATTCTCGCTTCCATTTTGTCTACTCCCGCTCATGCGAGTGCTTCCCCCTAAGGCAGAACACTCCCTTACCAGTGCATTTTACATCCCACAGCTTCGGCAGATTGCTTAGCCCTGTTCATCTTCAGTGCAAGACCGCTCGATCAGTGAGCTATTACGCACTCTTTCAAGGGTGGCTGCTTCTAGGCAAACCTCCTAGCTGTCTCTGCACGCAATTAAATGTGAATCGATCAGCATGCATTGTGTACAAGTTGTGATGTAAATTGATGAATATGAACAGAGATGATGTGCATTAAATCAATAATTAAAAATGTGTAATTATGTTGTGGATATTTTGACATTGTGACCTTATGAGACAGTTGGATATAGTTGGCATACCATAGGATTGTGAGTACTCACCTATATGTATATGTAATTTGGGCATTGAGGCCCTATGACATGTTTGGAGAGATAAGAGAATGTGAGTTAAGCTCCATTCGACAGGACATGTTTGGTGTGTTGGAAAGTGTTAGCTTTATACTTCACTTTTTGAAATATGTTCGACTCTATGAGTCAATTGGTGTGTTGGAGATCTGTGTATACGATGTGTGGTGATAGAGCCCACTTTTATGTTTCATAGCCTCAAGTGCCAAATTATTTTTTAAATGTGATCTTATATACTGTATAATACGATGTAGGGCGGATGCATAAACATGTGATAATATGTTAAATGAGTTGATTAAGTTCATGAAAATGTTAGTATGTTCTTATAGTAATTATGTATGTAATTGTAGTTTGGGTCGTTATCATTTAACTTGTGAATGCATGTAAATATATAAGCTAGACTTGTGAGTTATAAAAGTATGTATACATTGTTAGTCTTGATGAATTATTGTAAATGAGTTATTTGAATATGAGTTGAGTGTAGCCATACGTGAGAGTATATGCTAGTTTTATGGTTTAATAAAGCGTGAATATGTTATTGTGTATAGTAGAATATGGTTGTGAACATGTTGTAGTATGCTCTTATTTAACCTTTGATGTTGTGTATACTTTGTGATTATTCTGACATTCACTGAGCTTGTTTAAGCTCACTCACTCTCTCTAACCATTGCAGATATTTAGCATTTGCGGTGTGAGCGGTGTGGGGATACTAAGGAAGTGATCCAAGTTAGGCTTAGTATTTGTGTAGGTGGTATTAATATATTCTTTAAACTCTGGGTATAAGGCAATGTCATTAGACTTTGATGATTTTTATTCTGGTCCTCATGATATTTTATGGGTTTAGTTTTCTAGCACTTTTGATGGATGTCGTAATTATTTCATTGGTATTGTTTTGGTTTGAATATTTGCTATGTTGAAGTGCCATGAACTGTATGTATGGTTAATGGATGTTGAAGAATGTGGTAGATTATTGTATGATACTGCCATGATGTTTGAATATTTTGTAGCTTAATTATTCCCAGAATTATAGGCCTGGACTTGGTATGTTGATTCTTGCTTGGACATGTTTTTGATTTTTTGAACTGTTATTTTGGTCATTTTGACATTGGTTTAAAAGGTAAATGATACATGTGATTAGATATTTTTAATAGATTAATGCTTAGATGTGTTGTATTTTATGGTTGAGTAAGTATCGATATTCATGTTTTAAAATGAGACTCCATGTTTTTAAAGTAAGGAATCAGTAATGTAATTTGGTATCGATTCATATCACGAGTATCATCTCGGTATAAAATCAATACTTTTCAAAATGTATCAATATTTCTGAGTTTTAATTTTAAGCGAGAAACATAATGCTGTTTTTGATATCGATTTTCCAAGCAGTATTGATACCATTTGAAAGAAATATCGATACCTTTGTTTCAATATTGATACCTACATGATTGTTTTGAAATTTTGCTAGTGATTCTAATGCATGTTTAATTATTATTATAAGTTCATTTGAAGTATGTTTGTCATGTTCTAATGATGGAATGGTATGTGTTTGACTTTAAATTCGTACAAATGCTAAATGGAAGATGATTGTTTAATTAATCTGACATGTTGATATGTATATGATGTGTGATGGTGGTATGACATGTTGATATTCGGGCTTGGCGAGTGGGGTCAAATATACGGTGTTACATAACAATATTTACAATTCTGCTTTTCAATTTGATTGGATGTCGTACATTGACACCGATATCATATATTGAATCTCACATGAAATGTTGGCCAATCGAGAGATGTAGGGCGGAAGGTGCCGTTGTACTGTACGTAATGGTGGAAATTTATGAATTGAACTAATATGCAGAAGTTCGGGTGAGGAATGAATTCTATGCACCACAAGACCTAAGAGCGCACAAGTGGACATGCAGGAAGGACGACAATGATGGCAGTGCGCACGGAAGTACTCGAGTATATATGGATCTAAGATGAATCCTTACTCGTTCGCGAACATTTTCTCAGCATAATGCGAGCTGAATGTATTTTGTATGGTTATCTATATAGAAATAGGCAAAATAAAATATCACTAAACATATAGATGGTGATGGTCATTCTTAGGAAAATTATGTCCATATTTGAGGAAATAATCGACAT